>NW_009626226.1:37391-48960 GCF_000690535.1 Cariama cristata | reverse complement strand
ACAAACCCAATACAGTTACACACATGCATATATATACACATACATTGAATTACATCATTAGCTGAAGACTTAATAAAGCTATGCAGAAACTTCTTCATCTTATTAAATAATAGAAGTGTTAATTTACACCAAATAATTTCAGATTTGAATTCTAATCAAATTCATCTAATTTGGGATTTTTCAGTATTTTATTAATACTTATAACCACAGGAGCCAAGTTCCTTTGAGGATGAATAATAGGTAACTTCTCAGTTTCTGGAATCACTGGGATTACTACTGGTAGAAAATGCTATTTAGTTTGGAATGAAACAAGAGTCAGTATGCACCTTTTTATATATGTCTGGATCTTGTCAGAAATGTTAACCTGATCCAAATTCAAACCTGGTATATGTTAATGAAATGCCAGTGGCCTTAGCAGAGACATATTTGCTTACCAGACACCAGCAATGAAGCTGCCTCTGACTGTTGTGAAAGACAAGAAAATTTAGTCATACTGTAAGCATCCTTAAAAGAGCCTTGAAGAAGAGTAACAGAATGTTCTCTTCCATTAGGAAAGATGTATTTACAAGGTTTAAGGGTGTTTGTTTCAAGATACAGATGTCTGGAATAATACTGCATGCAGTCAGAACAGATGGTTTCAAAGTTATGTTTTTGCCAAGTTTTTAATGAGAGTCTCCCGACAAAATTTTTCACCTCAGTTTGCTTGGGTAGGTACAGATTAGTGCTTTGCTTGACTAGTGAAAAAGTATGATTCATGGACTAATTCTTGAGTAAAATATTTTCCCTTTTTTGCCCCAGAGCTTGCCAGATCCATGTTTGTTTCCCCTTCTTCATAGTATCTTATTATTACATATTCTTTCACCAAAAAAGAATAAGTTCCTAAGATTTACCCTTGTCCCCTTTCTCAACATCTTTGGGTTTCCCTCATTGTGGTGGGGACCCAGGTGAAAGAACAACTTCCAGTGGCGAGCAAAGGCTAGTGGTAGACGTAGGGGCCCTACTCCTTGCCAAGTATGGCTAAAAGGGAATGAATTTCCTTTGCTGTAATGTGAAGGAAACAAAGTAAAAGGAGTTTTTTTCCAATGTCCACCAAGTATTGGGCTGCCCTGGGACTGGGTAGACCAGAATTGATGCAGAGGTGCCTCACGCCATGAGGAGATGCTTGCCGACTGCACCATCTGGAGGGTGCTCCACACTGGGTGGGCAGTACCTGCTTAGTTCTAATCTTTAAACAGATTAATACGCAAAACTTTCAATGTTAATACAGAAAGCATTTCTGAGTAGGCTTGAAAAATTGTTTCTTGTCTCCTAATACCCATATTAGTTTCTTGTCATGTTGTGACTGTACTGCTAAGGTATGATGTGTGAAAGACAAGGATTGCTTTCTGAGGCACAGGAAGTTTTTCAGTAAGTGCAGAAAATTTTCAAATCCAAGACACTGAAGAGTTAACTTTTTAAATTGTAACTTTTAAAGAAATGTCTCATACTTTTCTTCAAATTATCACTGTGACAGGACAGTTTTAGTACTGGTTGAATCCTCTGACTGTAGGAGAAAACTAACATAGACTATACATTTGATATGGCTAGAGTTAAGGGGAGCACCATCGTAATGTACTTTAAAGGACTTACTGGAGATAGAACACATAAGAAGCAACTAATAGTGTAGTATGGAGCAAGCATATAAAATGCTATGTCAGCATTTTAGGAACTGCATGCATAGGCAAGCAGTTCTAGTACTGCAGGCAAAGGTCTGTAACAGAAACCACAACACAGTGTCTACATGATATACTGCATTTCTGAGGTCCAGATATTCAGTTTCATGCTGTTGTTTTTATCTAACACCACTGTTGGTAAGGTTAGTTAACAATGTCCTGAAGCAACAAAAATATCAGTCTCTACTGCAGCCTTTTCTTTATGGTTCTGAGCTCCACTAGCCATATAACATACACTATGAACGACTTCAAAGTGTCTTCTTCAGACAACTGGAAAATTACCCTAATTCTCTTGCTGACACTTCTTTTATAGTTACGCCTTTCTTCTTCATTTGTCAAGGAATGGTATGACATTATTAAAAATGTCCAAATTAATTTTCACAAATTTGACCGCTTGCTGCATTTTTGTGGTTGAGAGATTGTCATCACATGCTGTGAAATATGTTCAATAGCAATACCTACATTTATTACATTAGCTGGATAATGAAGGAAGTTCTTGAATGGGGAACAGTTGGGGTACCCTGACGGAAGAAAAGCGTACTCAATGGTGAACCCCACAGCCTTGTTTCTCAGCTGCCCAGAGAAGGGGGGCTTGTTATTGCACTCTGCACCTCCCTTCTTGCCTTGTGGACCTGTTTCCTCCAGAGGAAATGAGCGGAAGGTGTTGTGTACTCACACCTTGTCTTCACATGTAATAAGTATTTGGGTGCATAAAGGAACAGGGGGTAAGGAAGTCTTCCTGGGACCCACAGTGTAAATGCCACCTATATAGGCTGTCTCAGAGACATTACTCATAGGTCACATATGGTTATATAGGTCAAGTAAGTTTCTCTATGATGACTATATGTTATTAGTGATCCTGAATTCTTATTACACTTGACTTTTTGATTTGCCCACCACAAAGACATTCTCTATAGAAAAGAAAACAAAAGTCTTAATAGCAAAATTCTCCGGTCAAATGAGATTCATACTCTAACTATTATAAACCCTTCTATTATAAAGAAACGGTAGAAGTGTTGGATCTATTGGAGTGAGTCCAGAGGAGGCCACGAAGATGATCCGAGGGCTGGAGCACCTCTCCTATGGCTGAGAGAGTTGGGGTTGTTCAACCTGGAGAAAAGACGGCTCCGGGAGACCTTAGAGCAGCCTTCCAGTACCTAAAAGGGGCCGACAAGAAAGCTGGGGAGGGATTTTTACAAGAGCATGGTGTGATAGGACAAGGGGCAATGGCTTTAAACTGGAAGAGGGAAGATTTAGATGAGATATTAGGAAGAAATTCTTCCTGGTGATGGTGGTGAGGCACTGGCACAGGTTGCCCAGAGAAGCTGTGGCTGCCCCATCCCTGGAAGTGTTCAAGACCAGGTTGGATGGGTCTTTGAGCAACCTGGTCTGGTGGAAGCAGAGCAGGGGGATTGGAACGAGATAGTCTTTAAGGTCCCTTCCAACCAAACCACTCTATGATCCTCTGATTCTATGAAGTGGATGGAAAAAAGACAGGCCACAACCATAAGACACTATCTGTATAAATGGATGGGATTGCATCTGGGATGATACATAGTAAAGCTAAGTAGACATGTAAGTTCTCTGCTGAACTGGGAGCTAAAAAAATTTTTTTAAAAATATTTTATACAAATATTTTACAACCAGCAGAAACAGAAATAATTGTGACATTAATTTCCCAGTTCTGCATTGCCTATGCCAAAATATTTTCACTGTAGTATATTTTTTCTTCCTTAATTGGAGATACTGCATTCTGAGGTATTCAAAGTATCTTTTGTACTGTCAGTATTATGTTGTATGTTATTTGACTTTGACATTTTCTCCATATAATTAGCAATCAGCAAGTTTATATTTTCACATTACAATGGTTTCCAATAGCTTCCAGCAGTTTGTAATTATGTGAGGGATTTTGCTATAATGATTATTCCTGGTTGCACATCTTTAGTTTCTTTATAGAGTCTGCCCATCTGAAAATGTTTTGGTATTCATTCTCCCAGTTGTCATGCTGGGAATTGGCTCTTCCCTGAGACTGGTGAAAATCAGAAATTATTCACAGTGCCAGCAAAAATAATCTGGTATAAATAATAGCAGAGCCTGATTCAAGTGATATCCAAGCATATACATAGTCCAGAATTTAATTTTCACTGCTGATTAAATCTGATCTTCAGTTTTCCTATAATACATAACCTTCAGACAATGGAAATGATGAAGAAATAGCACAAGTGATACTATTAACTATATCTTGTCTTTATAGAAATAATACTTTTACAAAAAGATTTATTCTTATAAATAATATATCATCAGAATAAGTCAATTCAGTTCTTTATTGTAGCACAACATTACCTTTAAGTATTTATTTCATTGTATTAGGAAATACCAAAGATATTAAAAAAACCCACTTGTGATAGAGTGCTCAATTTTACACTTACAAAGCAGTCTAACAAAATCTGAGGTCCAGATTAAATTCTCATTCTGTGATCAGCAGGTCGTTTAGTATATATTACATAGAAAAGGAAAAGCGATTTGTCATCTAGAAATGAAAGCTGTCAAAGGAAAGTGATTTCCTTTTTGACTTATGTACAAGTGAGTTATGCTGTGACACAAAGAACTATCCCTGATACCTTCCTCTAACAGATGAATGTTAAAGATCTTTTTTGGGGGAGGAAGCAAAAGAAAACAGTTATCGTAAACTTTCTTAGTAACACTTGTTTAAAATCACGTCCAGATTCTCCATTGTGCTGTTTTGTACTGTCATTACAGCTGAGCTGGTAGAAAATGTTAGCTCTGAAGTCTGCTGCTTTGTCACACACATTTTCCAATGATTGTGTTCCTGTTCAACAAGAATTAAGCCAAATTACTTTTTCTTTCTCTAGAACAGTTTACTTTTCATATTTTACATATTTTCCCAGGTATTTAATGAAAACCCGAGCTCTTCTAGTTATTTTAACTTCAAATTCAGATGTCAGAATTCTCTGTCTACTGGTTGTGAAAAGTATATTTGCTTGGCACTAATGACAGATTCAAGTCCCAACCTCATTAAGCAGACTCCTAAATTTGGTAAATCATTTCTCCCTCTAGAGACATCACTGCATATTCTTTTCTATATCTTCCCCCAAAGATTATATTTGTGGATTTTAGCACGTACTCTGTGAGGACTGGTTGGTTAAGACAAATAACATTTAATTGCAACTTAAATGCTTTAATGTTATTGACTGGATCAGCACTACATTTTCCTTTCTAAAAGCCAGGGACCATGTTCTGGACTCTTTCAGGTATAGTTACACCGTCTGTTTTCTGCCTCAGGCCATAAGCCTTGATTCCTGTGTCAATTACTGTGAATCTTCTCATGTCCATCCCTTCTAAGTCTAGTGCCAACTAGAGCAGACTATCATTATAATCATGATTCTTGCCGGACACAAACCCACTGGGTCAACTTTTCCTCAGCTCTGCAGCCGTGTCATTAAGGGAACTAGCCAGCTCACCCAGGATCAAAGCACCAGGGCACACCAGCTTGTATATCATAGGGGTAACCTGCTTCAGATCAGGTCCCTATAGCAAAACAAATTCACAACATAGACGCCTTCAGCATAAAATCCAGAATTTACACTGCTCTCACCAAGAAGAGAATACAATGCCAAGGGTTTTTTTAATTGTAATTATCCTATTGTTTAACTTCAAATATGAGGAGGAAGAAAACAAAAGAAAAAGAAAACATAAAAGTGAAGACTGAAATGCTTCATTAAAAGGATTAATGAATATTATTATACAAACAATGACACCGCAGTTTTTAATTTTAACATATTAATTTTCCTTTTTGCTGCATCAACACAAGCTCTTCATTAGATTCATGGCTCCTTCTCAGTAAAATGAATCAGCACAGAGAAAACTATTAAATATCTATTAAATAAATCAAGACTTATCTATAATTGCAGTCATTCTGATTAATTGCTTAGAAAAGGCAACAGCAACAGAAACTAGAATGCAGTTCTTAGGAACCAGCTATGCATGAATAGCCTTGTTAGATTTCCCAGTGGTAAAGAAAATTGAATGAGTTGTTGGGCTTTGGGATGAGTGTGTAAAATAGCCCCAAACTTCAGAACTGGGATGCTAGTATAATACTTCCGGTTCCCATTCTGGGCAAGTGTTAGACTCACCATATTTCAAAACATTTTTCTACGGAAAAACAATTAAAGAACCCCTGTAAGTATCTGCAGAGATAATGCAATGTGAATTTGCTTCTGCTATATTGGATCCCTGTTTCTACACACCTAGCTGGTGTATTTCCATGCATAGCAAACAAAAAATAAGACTGATATTTATCTGCAAAGTCTTACACTTGGGACAGAATAACCTGTGCAACAGTGCAGGCTGGAATTCACTGTCTAGGGAGTAGCTTTGGAGAAAAGACCTGGGGACACCGGTAAGCAAGAAGCTGAATATGACTAGGCCCATGCAGTGCAAAAGTATAGCCTGAGCTGCAGTACCTAAAGTATCACAAGCATGTTAAGGAGGGTGATAATTCCCCTCTCTTTGGCACTTGTGAGATTATATGTGGAGTGCTGTGTCCTGTTTTGGGTCGCTCACTACAACAGAGATATGAGCAAACTGAAGTGAGTCCAACAAGGCACCTCCAAGAGGTTACGGGGCTGGTTCTCACAATATACGAGGACAGAGGAAGGGAGTGGGGTGTGCTCAGCCTCAAAAAGAGAAGAATCATGGTGGGAACTCACTTGCTATCTTGCACAAATGAAAGGGAGCTTATGGATAGAAGCAGGTTTTTCTCAGGAGCGCAATGAAAGGATGAGGATGATCATAAGCTGCCTCAAGGGAAATTCTAATTTGATCTAAGGAAAATATTCATCCCTAGAGAGTATTTAAGCATTGGCACAGGTTGTCCAGGGAAGACGCAGAATCTCGATCCTAGTAAACATTCAAAATTTGGCTGGACAAGCAACCTGAATTATCTTCAGTGTTAGCCTAGTTTTGACCAGGAGGTTGAATCAGATGATCTTGAAAGATATCTTTCAACCAAGTATTTTTAATGATCCTACAAACTTACTGCATTAAGCCAAGCAGTGTTTTCTGGGGCAAAAAAAGTTCTTAGTAAGAGTCATAGTAATTGTGTTTACAGGTTTGAATTTATTTAGGTTTTAAATACTTTTTTAGGAATACAAGGTATTACTAAGATCTTTTTCACCATTGGTTATTTCTTTTGAAAAGAGGCAGAGCCTGCCTCTCTCATATCACTGAATCATTATTGCTAAACAATAAATAAAACCATTTCAACTGTTCCAAATACTTGTGCTGTAATCTGTGCATCATGCATAGGGAAAAAGACATAATAGTAAAAATATTTGCTTAGGTTTCTGTCACATCAATCCTATTATTCCCAAAGCAGTCTTCAGATATCTCTCTCTAACACCAAGTTTGCCATCTGCACCAATAGTTTCTACAAAATAAATTAAATGGTAAGAGGATAGAAATAGTGGCTGATCATTCTCCCAATATCCATTCTAACACCGAATAAACTGAGACTACAAAAAACATTTTGTTTATAATCTTAGAAGTCCAAGTTCATTTTAGGAGACCAAAATCAATATATATTTTAAGCAACTTCATATATTAATACCGGTAGAAATCACATGTGCTGCTCATAGCATGAAGTTCGTGTAAATCATGCTATCAACTCAAAATGATTTGGAAACAAATAGCCACTTGTAGGAAGAATAGTCTGTTGTCAGCCCCAGGGACTGTAAAAAGAAAAACCCTACACCTCTGGACCAGTGAGCAATTACCAGTAGCATGTTTTTAGCATCCAAGCTGGTTTTGTGTCCTGTATTGGTAAGGCTTCTAAGCATTAACTGGTCAGCCAGAAGGGGTTAGAATTTACGTTAGTTACAATCCCACTATATGACAGAATCAATGAGTTCCCTCACATCCAGCATATTGTACAACTTTGACTACTTTTGTAGCTGCCATGTCACCAGAAGGAAAAGTTACAAATTAATAAACCAACCTTTCAAAATTCATGAGGGACCTGCAAATACATTGGCAGCAACTGAAGCACAGAACACAAACTGAGTTTAATTGGAGAAAAATTTGCTGGGAAAAGCTCTGAGAGAAGGTTAGGAAAGCGACTAGAAAAACTAGATTCTTCCTCTGGGAATAGCTTGCTCATCTGAGAATTTCTATTGGCGTCACTGGAGACTTCATAGAATCATAGAATGGGTTTGGTTGGAAGGGACTTTAAAGACTATCTCGTACCAAGTCCCCTGCCACGGGCAGGGACACCTTCCGCCAGACCAGGTCGCCCCAAGCCCCATCCAACCTGGCCTTGAACACTTCCAGGGACGGGGCCCGGCCTTGAACCCCTCCCGGGGGCGGCCCAGCCACAGCTTCTCTGGGCAACATGTGCCAGTGCCTCACCAGCCTCACTGAGAAGAATTTCTTCTTAATATCTAATCTAAACTAATTAATCTAATTAATCTAATCTAATTAATCTCTTCCAGTTTAAAGTCATTGCCCCTTGTCCTGTCACTCCATGCCATTGTAAAAATCCCTCCCCAGCTTTCCTGTAGACTCCCTTTAGGTACTGGAAGGCTGCTCTAAGGTCTCCCCGGAGACTTCTCTTCTCCAAGCTGAACAACCTCAACTCTCTCAGCGTGCCTTCATAGGAGAGGTGCTCCAGCCCTCTTTGTGGCCTCCTCTGGACTTGCTCCAACAGGTCCATGTCCTTCTTGTGCTGAGGACCACAGAGCTGAAGGCAATACTGCAGGGGAGGGTCTCACCAGAGCAGAGTAGACGGGGAGACCTGCTGGTCACGCTGCTTTTGATGCAGACCACCCTGTTTCTCATTTGTGCAGTTTGGTGCAGAGGCCAAAACAAGGCAGAGAGACATTCTTAGCTCCATTTTCCCTTTTTGAATGTCCTTTCAGAATTGAGCAGAATATTGAGCTATTTGGAAGAAAATTGACTACAAAATTTTTTCTTACTTCTTCATTTTCAAGCTCTTTGCTTGTTTCTGTGAAACCTTCTTGGAGCAGTGATATTTTGTGACATTATTTGATTTTTTTCTGTAAAAACAATGGTAATCACCTTCTATTAGCACCAGGCAAATTTAAGTTTCAGTCTGTTAGCTTAGCTTTATGAGACGCCATCCTGCATCCTGACGTGAAAAATGGATATGAGCACAACTGTTCTTGACTCAAAGCTTATGCTGTTCTAGCCAAGTGATAAGAGAGCCAACAACAGAGTCATGTTGAATTCCAAGGTTTCATGACTTAACAATTCATGACCGTTTATTATGTGAAGCTTGTGTGGAACTGAAGATGCCAAAGTTCCCCAAAATCAGTGTGAATCCAGTTTTTGGAAAGCATAACGCACATTTGAAGGCTGACTGAATACAGAATTAGCGGGATGAGGGAAAAATAAAAACACAGACTGATTACAAAGGCATTCAAACTAAATAAAGCAATAAACTGCATATTTTTCTCTTGAAAGTTCTCTACTAACATGCTGTAGGGAGGTCTGGCTTTGTAGTTTCATTAATACTTAGGAACAGAATGTATATAGTCACTCAATCTGTTTTTCTTTCTCTTCAAACACTTTAATGTTTTTCATCTTTAAGTTCCTCTTGTTTAACTTGGCGCTCTGTTTATCTGAGAATGATAAAGGCTGAGAAATCAGATTAATCACACAGTTCCTGCATAAAGGCTAAGCTGAAATGATAGGTCTTTGGCAATGATGCTCCGTGAGCATTATTCTGAGACCATTTGCAGGAGAAATGCATGTGAGTCTGTAGCAGACGCATGAATGATATCAGTCAAGTGTGGCCTTCATGAACCTTCTTTCTGGCCTTCAGAGATTATGTTTTTCAATTTTTTCATTATCTGTACAATTCATCTTTCTTCCCAGTTTTGCCTTAAATGACTTCAGAGGCACTGCTTTTGAATGGCTGGTTGACAGCCACCATGTGCAACTTCTGCAGTTTAAACACAGGATATGAATCTTGGAAAGAATTGCAGGGAGTATAATTACTTGCTAAAAAGCCTTTCTCTCCAAAAGCTCCTTTACACTTAAGAATAGGTTGTGGTTGAAGAAAATGACCTTCCTTTGTGAACAGACATTCACAAAGGAAATTCTGTGTACCTAGCATCTGCCAGCTTGGAGAAATGATGATAGTCCTTTGGTAGTCTTTTCCCCTGATGAAGCTGTGCTATTTGTGGCAAAACATTAGAGTTTGGTTTCTCAAATGAAAACCTGGAGCTACTCGCATTGTTCTTATACAGAGAGATGTCTGAATATGGCTGGTTTCTTTCATGGTGAGTAACCAGAGCAATGAAAGAAACAATAAAGAGCTTGTTTTACTTGAGTTTCACATATGCATTCCTTTTAGGGATATTCAGGCTACATGTACACCAAAGAAATCAAGCAGTGACTGAGTTTGAGCACTGGACCCCAGTCATCCCTGCTACCTATTTGCTCTTGCCTGGTCCCAGTTGTGACCTCTTGAATCCACTCTACACAAGGCAAATCTGCAACTTGCTGTAGCCTGTTTGCATATAAATCCCTTAGCGTCACTCGGTCTTAGGGTCAGGCTATGGTCTGCTTTCATTAGCAGTACAGACAACGTCTCAAAGACCAGTTCCTTGCACAATATTTTACTGATTTACATGATAAGTTTCTGTGTTAGACCGGTGTTTCTAAAATTCACTGCATGCTTCTAGAAACTGGGTAACTCAGGAGATGTTTTTGTTTGCCTAACTTCCATAGCTACATCTTATGCAGATGGAGTAGAACACATTAGCTTATAGTTCCAGGTGAAGGAACATATTTCATTTTAAAATGTAGAGGAATATGATGATTTGCAAGAAGCTAGAGGTGGAAGAGGCATATGTGCAATGATATAAGCAAAGGCTGCACTTCAGTCCCTGAAGGTTTGTGGCTACATTCTTCCTTGACAAATCACAATTTGTTCAGTGACAGAGAAATACACTCCATCGGCTGTTGTCACTGCCTGCACAACATGCATGCCCTAGCTTCTGCTCCAGCAAGTCAGGAAGCGTACATTTCTAAGAAAGAGGTGCTCTTTAATCCATGTGAAAGATAGCTCACTGGTACTCTGAACGAATGTTTTTTTCTGCTTCCTTTGCACTCTTCTGTAGTGTTAAGCAGATGTATCCTGATCATACGCATGAAAATGTGATTCTCTAAACTGAAATTTATTTGAGAATCAGACATACGTTATAATCAAGAATAAAGAAACTTATTGTATAGTCAGATATAAGTGAATACAGAGAAAAAATCCCAAGCAAACATACAAAAACATTGAAGTTCCTATTTAAATTTAGATTGCACGTGTACCTTTCCCATCACCTGCACTTATACGTAACATACAGACTTTAATGAAATCAGCCATCTAGAGGACTTCTGCCTTGACCCACAGGCAGGCTGGGTGATGCCTCCTGAGCTACAGTCATGTTCAGTACTTATTTTTCTCCACAATATCCAGCCTGCAGCTGTGAAGGTCTCATGCTAATACCATCAAATACTGTAATCAGGGAAGCAAGACCTCTTCTTTACCTAACATTCCTCTCAAATTTACTCCCCAAACACCCTCTTGCTGAGATGATGCTGGTAAGACCGCCGTTCCTCTCACTTACCGCTGCCTACTCTGTGCCAGTCAGCTCCAACCCCGACAGAAACTGTAGTGCTCCCAGCTCCAGCCTCCATCAACACAACAAAATTGTGATTTCTTCACCACCCAAACACGCCAGTGAGTGGTAGAGAGGATGGTAGCCCAAACAATCCATACTTGGTAACTAAACTATATTGTCAACTAAACTACATTGTAATTG
>NW_009626226.1:0-37360 GCF_000690535.1 Cariama cristata | reverse complement strand
GAAAGAGTGGCAGCACTCTATGTTTTAACTGCGAGCTCCTTTAGTGCTGCATTTCAGAACTTCAAACATAATCCAACATCAGGAGTTTTTGTGGGGAATTTTAGAAACTCCAACAAGAGATCTGACACACAAACCCCTTAATTCTCTAACCTTGACAGCTCACAAAAGCAAAAACTCACCTCCTGTTTTGAAAAGAAGACTTGATGCCAGATATATCTCACTACTGCTTTGGGGAAATGTTTTTCTTTTTCTGAAGAACTGAGCTTCCTAGACCTGTTATAAAAAGCAGCTTTTCCACAGAAATTGAAGGAGGATAGAAGCCAAAGGACTCAAGGCTGAGACAACAATATTTATGTTTGTATTGGCAGAATATTCATATTGGCATTGTTCCAACTATGGTCAATTTACATTAATTGCACTTGTGAAGGAAGGAAAGTAGAAAGGAAGGGAACTTCTTTGCCTTAATTTTCTTTTTGAAAATTACAGGATAATAATTTTCATCTAAATGTTTTGAGGTGGTATCATCATATTTGCTGAAAAGTTGGTAGAGGAAGAATAATATACAATTGCTAAATATTACATTGTTTAATTTTGTTGTTGTTGTTTTTACTACTTTTACTTCTAATACTAAGTATTTGTGTTTCATTCCCGGGGAAAAATATCTGTAAATGGAACTCTTCCATATTCTATCTTCTAATGTAATAAATAATTTTATACTGAGCCACCCTTTTCCTTCCTTAGTCATCTGAAAATTCATATTGCTTGGTTTTTTCAAACTCATTGAACTATACATAAATTTAAATATCCCTGGAGTACTACTACAACATTAGTAACAACAGCAATATTCTTTTTGTACTTTTAAACGGTGTTAAGTGTTAAGAAGATACAAAAAATGTTTCTCTCTCTATGCTTTCAGCTGAAATGCCATGGCATATACCGGCAAACATGTACGAAGAAGACTAACATGGCCAGATTTCTTAGTACCACAGAAGAAGAGAGAGTCAAGCATCTGTCATCCTCTGTACACTTGATGAAGCTGCACAGAGACTTCCAAGTGCACTGGATACAATGCTTACAGCTCCTCAGTTCCTATCATCAGATCATAGGATAATTCAGGCTAGAAGGGACCTCAGGAGGTCTCTCGTTCAACCTCCTGCTCACACCAGGGTCACCTATGAGATCAGGCTGGGCTTCTCAGGACTTTATCCAGTTAAGTCCTGAAAATCTCCAAGGATGGAGACAGCACAACCTGTCTGGGAAACCTGTTCCACTGCCTGACCCTCCTCATGGGGAAATGAACCACTGTGAGGTTCCAATGAGAGGAACCACTCTCCTTCCACCATGAACCACTGTGAAGAGCCTGACTCCATATCCTCAATGACGTCCCTGTCACTGCGAGGTGATGTTGATTCCCCTTGAAGCCATCTCTGCTCCAGGCTGAACAGGCCCTGCTCCATCGGTTCCTCCTCAGAGGGCAAGTGCTCCAGCCCCCACCATCTCAGTGACCCTCCACTGAACTTGCTGCAATTTATTGATTTATCTTTTGTATTAAGGGAGCCAAAGCTGGATGCAGTATTGAGATGTGATCGAATGAGTGCTGATTAAAGTGGGACAATCACTTACCTCAATACACTACACTGTTAATACAGCCCAGGTTATTGTTAGCCTTCTTTGCCGCTGGCCCCTGTTCAGCTGGAGGTACTCACACCTCCAGCTCCGTTTCTGCACTGCAGCCAGGCAATCACTCCCCAGCCTGTGTCACTGCAGTGGCTTCTTCCTTCCCAGGTTTAGGACTTTGCATTTGTTCTTTTCAAATTTCATTAAGTGTCCCATCAGCCTCTTCCTCCTGCCTGTCTTGGTCTCTTTCTTTAAAAGGCAGCCCTGTCTTGAGCAGATCAGCTGGTCTCTCTCACTTGGTGTCATCATTTGCAAACCTTTCAAAAGTGGTTCTTCTCCTGGTCACTGATAAATCTGGGTCAGTACAGATACTGGCAGCACTGCAGAGTTTTTACTTGTCTTCAGGCAGAGTATGACCCATTAACCACAACCCTCTGAACTTGACCATCCTACCAGTTTTTTAACCTATATAGTTCTTCCACCCAGAATGTAACATTCTAAATTGGATACAACAATATAGTGAGAAGTGGTGTCGAAAGCCTTGCTAAATTTAAGGTAAATAACTTCTCTTTGGCCACAAATCTATTTAGTGTCCAAGTGGTGTTTCTGTGGTCAGGCATATACTCTAACTGAAAACTTTGAAACAGAAAAGTAAGCCAACTTCAAACCAATATAATCTTAAGTATTGACAAGGCCTTGTTTAACCATCATTTGAACACTGTAATTTGCAATGATTATACCTGGAAAGATTTGTCACTGAAAACAAAAAGTGCTCCTACTCCCAGACTACTTTTGCCAAGGTTTAGTACAGAGCAATTTTTCACCGCCAGGTTAGGAAGACCTAACCTTAATTTACTGTAATGAAAATGATGATTCCTCTTCCTTCAAGTGTGATTATGCTACTCAACTTCAATGTCATTTGACTAATATATTTTTATTGAGAATAGTGCCACATGTAGTGAAAGTAAGTATTTTTTCAGTGCGTATAAAAGCTGTGTCTTTTTTTTTAAGACTATGACTGACTTTGAATAAGATCACTACAGGTTTCCAGCTTTGGAAATAATGATGAAGAAATCACTCAACACAAGTGGAGTCTTGCAGGCTGTCATAGTTCTAACAACAGTTATCTCTTGCAAAACATTCCATCTAATCTTGAGAATCTTCATGTAAAATTGAGGATTTTTCCCTTAGAACAAACCTCTGAAATGCAGCTTTGGATGATGCTTACTTCTCCAGGCAAAATCTGAAATCGTCACTCAATCTCTGTATGTTGATGAAAGGAGTCTCAGCATGGCATGATGGGGGCTCCCAAGCAACTGATTTTTGTAGGAGGAAGGTGACACCTGTGCAAACAGTACAAGTCCTATAATGCTACCTTCCAAGGACACATTGCCAGTTTCTCTATAAGGTGGATACATGGATAATGGTGGTCAAAGAGAAGTTGTTTTTCATTGAAAAGTGAAGAGCAGGTTCAAGAACATTAGTTCTTGACCTTAGTCCACTGAACTCTGAAGCTCACATACTTCTGTTCAAATTGTTGGCTCTTACTCTGTGTGCAGGTCAGGTCCAGAAAGATTAAACTGCTTAGGAAAAGCTGATCTGAGACTGACCATTTCTATAACCCAAACATGACCTGTCCAGACTGCATGAGTGAGGCTTTGTCCCTAAAGCAAGACAGCCTTTTAATACAGAATCATAGAATCATGGAATGATTTGGGTTGGAAAGGACCTTAGAGATGATCTGTTTAGGTTTTTCCCCTCCAATGAACTCGAGAGTGAGTCTAAGCCCACTAAGTCTAAATATGTAACTGTGTATAAACAATATAGGTAAGTCTTTGTGGGAAACTTGGTTTCTCTCTGAACTTACCTGCTAAGGCAGACCCTTAGATCACACAATGCATTAGAAGGGATTCCTGTAAACAGGTTCATCTACTGCAGCTTAAGGGGCTTTTCCAGTTCTCAGAACAACAGAATATCACAACAAAAAAATTAGCTTTTGCCCACTATTACCTACCTTCCAGAAATTACATTCTATTCTTCTCAAAGGATTTTACCTTCTTTTTAGCCTGTACAACACATCTAGTTATCCCATGTCTCCTCTGCAGTAAGTGTAAGTAACATAGGTAGTGACAAAATTTATTTTGTTCTTAGATGGCCTGAGTTGCTGTCTGGAGTTGTCTGTCTCTTCCCATTGACTACGATGGGACCCAAGGCTAGGCTGCTGACATAGGTACCATAGTTAAATACCTGAGGTTATGTGGAATGAGTCAGGGACTCATAGAACAAACACACTACAGGAATGGCTATTTCTAGTTTCTTTCTGCATGCTACTAAGAAGGCAAAAAAAAAGAGAGTCTAAGCCTGGAACTAATTTTATCAATAATATGTCAAACCTTTTTTACCTTCTGTAACACTTTCAGCTTGTCTTAATGTCAAATGCTGCGTAACTGAGTCATGTCTTTTTGTGAACCATAACAGGACTGCTAATGAAGCCCTTAAGGTTAGCTATTTAGAACAACCTCTAATTTAAATGACTGCACTACCCTGGTAATTAAATATTATTATCTTTTCTGCAGAGTAGGCAGAGTAAAATGTTTCCTTTTCCTCTTCATCCACCTAAAAAAATAAATGGGCCATATCCCATACTGAGCAACAGAGCATAGGCATGTTGCACTTTGTAGACCTTCAGCAATTTCTACTTGCTGAAGATCTGCATTGGTGTTTCTCTCCCACAAATGTTAAGGACTCTGACATTTTTCCAACATTATTCAGGAATGAAACACATTCAAAGCATAAAAGCCATCATTTGATGTAATAAAGAACATGTGAGAGGATGTTCAGCTCTGGATTTCTTTCTCCTCTCATTCACATACATTCACCTTTGGCTTTCCCTTGATCTTCAAAACATTCTGTAAAATCCTTCCTTATCAGGTCCTTGCTTGTTTGCAAGTGTTCACCCACAACTGAGCCTATTCTCTCCCTAGCAAGAGTTTTCACTTTCTTGAAATCGTTCCTCAAAATGTCTTATTTTTGCAAAATATCTCAACAACCATTTCTTTAGCCTTTTGCCTCACTAAAACTTTGCATCTTTCACTAGAGGAGTACTTGATATCAGTACAATAATGGAAACAGTAAATATCAAATTAGAATGGCAGGACCTGAATTAAAGCAGAAAGATTAAAAAAAAAAAAAGTATAAACCACCCTATTTGGAGATTCCACAGAGATTACAGAATCCAAGCCAAGAATGAAACCAAAAACTGAGTGGAAATACTGATGGATTCATCATGTTGTGAGAACAGAGAGGAGGCAGAGAAATACAGCAACTTAAGTAGGGGGCACTGTCAAGATGCTATTCAGTCACATATGCAGAGGACAGGGAAATCCATCCCTCCAGAATGGACACATAGTTATATGGAACTGGTCAAGAATAGTGATAAATCACTGGATAGTAAAGAAAACAAACAGTCCTTACCAAATCACACAGCTGTGCAACTTATGTTCTCTGAGAAGCACTGCCAGTTGCTGTTGCGTGTGGTATTGAGGGGCAAGTGGCAGTATAAAATGGTGACGCCAGAAGGCATTTTCCTTCCTGTGCTGTCACCAGTAGATGACAGCATTCCAGAGAAACTCTGAATATTGCAAAACTGGACACTCAAGTTGAAATAAATTCCATTATAACTTTAGGTATAGAAAATGAGGTCTAAGACAGTCATCAGAACCTCTACTCACCAGCCAAAGGTAGCTGCAAAGGGTATTTAATCTCATTTTAGATTAGATGAACAAAATAATATTCTGGAAGTGTCTATTCCTCTCCATGAATGACTATCACAGACTAGGGATTCAATTCGAGGTTGAAACAGCCAAATTTAGCCGTATGTAAGTACCGTGCCTTACTTAACTAAGTTCCCACCATCAGCGACTATCTAGTTAATATAGTCAAGGAAGAAATTTACCTTACATCTGGAGGTACAATTCAGTCACCTACATACAGAGATCTAGTGCTGTTTCAGATGTCCTGAAGTATTCTGTCCTCTGGTACTTGGTCTGGAAGGGCACATATCCCCTGTAGGTATTGTGCCATATCTACCAGCTCTGTTTATTCATCTCAGATAGTTTAGGTTATCTCAAATAACATTAGACAGCTGTGCTTAGGAAACTAAGTTGATCACTGTGTGCCTGTTCAGCTGAATCATGCTCGAGGACCCATTGACTGTAAATTAGTGAGTGTAACAAGAGCTTACCCACCTAGCTCACCTGTAAACAACAGGTAGACCTTAAAGAGGTTTCAATTCCTACATCTCTCATACCATTTGATGTGCCCAAGTATATCCAAGACATCTGCACAAACTGAGATACATGACACAGGAAATATAGGTTATTGTAGAAAGGAAAACTGTTGATCTGTTGAATCCCTGAAAAAATTTCTAATGGGGAGTGCACAGGAAGAGTCTGGAATCTCAATTCTTTGTCCAGGGCTTGCCAAGCTTTTGCTGAAGCAGAAAAAAAAAAAAAAAAAAAAGAAATCTGAAAGCAGTTACATATCAGATAAGAAGATCAGTTCTGGAGTGCGTCTGCAAAGCACAACATGCAGTACATATAATGTGCTAAATGGCCTACTTCCATTATTGTGAGACTAAATTTAAGAAAAATATCATTGAAAAAACCCATGTGCTTTCAGTTCTCTCCTCTGTTTATTGTGGTTCAGCATGCCTTTGCACTGGTTTTAAGTTGTGCCAGGTCCTGTAAATTTAGCACCATAAAAATATAAGTGAAATTACCAGGAAAGTTGAGCAACATAGAAGTAGAAGAAAGACTGGTTATATCCTATATTCATTGGTGATATTAATGAAATAAAATTGATTTCTCTAGGCAACAAAACTAGCAAGCATTTCACAATCTTTCAGTAAAAGCTCAGAATGCTTCTTTTTTGTCCCCAATCCTTTCTTCAGTCCCCACAACAGTACATAGCAGATATTGATGTGTTGTTTTTGAGACAACTGAAGCTGTAACTAACAACAGCAATTTCTTCTAGAGTTTTGCCCTCAAAAGGCATAATCTTTACTTTGTTGCCATGTTTTAAAATGAAGTTAAGAATTTATTTTAAGGTGAAGAAATAGATGATACTGTATTCACAGAAGCAAACAAATAAAAAAATCCCCTTTCTTATCTCAAGTAGACATTCTTTTAAGCAGACACAAACTTTTAAAAGTCCTCAAAATATCATGGAAGCATAAGAAATAGAGCAGTACCGTGGCAGGTCTAAGCAGGAGCTTTATGAAGTTAACACAAAAGCAGAAGCTGAGTCAATAAGCACCACAGGCTGCTACAACCATAACCTCTTTCTGCTGAGGTAGGTTGGATTAGTTTCATTAATGAAGCAGAAATGAATCATTAGATTATTTGTTTTGCCAGAGTCATAACTGCATTATCCACAAAACAAGTAAAATACAAGCCTTAAGAATTGGGTTTTTTCTCCCCCTGCCATATTTACTTCACCCTTCATCATTAGGAGCTGCAACCAGCCTTACAATGTCATTACTGCTTTCAAGGTGTTACAAAAGCACAAACAGACCCTATCTGTAACTAAGGTTTGATTGTGCTGAGCACAGCACAAAACCCATAAACAACAGGTAAAACTTATCCTGAAGATCCTATAAACCCAATACCTAATAGAGGGTGATAAGTCGTTGAAGGCACACCACTGTACGCAGATCAAAGCACTAGGTTCTTGTGGAAAGACAAGGGATTGAAGATAAGCCCAGGGGGACTGACACAGAAACTGATGTTGAAGCTATGTAAAGACTGTGGGCTAGCTGTGCCCCAAAGTACGCCTCACAATCTGATGATCTGAAGCACACTCGTCAACTTCATCAGAAAGGACTGAGACAATCCCAAGACAGGATCAATTGGGGCACTCTACCTGGTTATAGCACTCTCAAGAAGCACCCCTTGAGCCAGAAGAAGGAGTTCATGTCCCCCTTTGGGAATCCTTTTGGGTCTCAGGTATGAATAAGGCACCAGGAAACTCAACATACATGGATTTCAGTGACTGGACGAATAGCCAAGAGGCCCAAGTGATTATTCCATAAATCATTTAAGTGATTAGGGAGTTTACATATTTACAAAGTTAGACAGAAGCTGCAGATACCTATACTTTATTTGTGAATCTAACACTCAATCAACTTTCCAAAATCAGTGAGCAAGCTGGTGTCAAAGGAAGGAGTAAAATCCACTGCTCTGTCTACTTAACCATACAGTTTCTTGCGTAACAATCTGGGAAACAAGAAAAGTTTCCTTTCCTGATCTGTGTTTATTTACAAGGGGTTTTAGCCCTAGAAGTCCTGTTTGATCTGCTCTGTCTCCCAAGATGGAGTCATTAAATAAGGGAAAACAAGATTCAACAGAAATGTGTGAGGCTGCATAGGTCCAAGACACTGTTCTTCTGGTGCTCAGCCTAGGGAATGGTTGTATCTAAGCCTGAAGCTCCTTCTACCTCCCGCTGTCTGTAGCTTCCCTCTTCGGAAGACAAAAGCAGTGGCAGTGGATGGGGCCAATGAATATTTGCAGTAGTATCAACCCTGTGGATAGGGCAACTGAGAATGGGCAAAGGGCAATAGTCTCTGCAATTCAGTAAGAAAAGAGAAGGAGTGTTAGAAAAAAAGAGGAGACAAAGGATGATGAAGAAATAAATATGGATCTTGAGATTCACAGAGTATGCTAATAAAACGGAGAAAGGATGCTTAAATGTATCACAAGGGAAAGCTATTGAGATGGTATCAAAAGAATATAGAGTCTCTCAGTATATTTTATGTATCCAAATAACCACCAAGGAAGTTCCTAATTTTCTCAGCTGTCTCATTCAATCCAAATTATTGACTAAAAGCTATTCCAGTATTTGGACTAACCATGAAATAATAGATTGTGAAAGCTCAAAGTTCAAATGAGCATATCAGAGTGCTGGCAAATTCCTATTACTTGTGACACCTCCAGTTGCGTCAGAATTTATGAAGTCTTGGGCTAGAAGGAAGCGGGCCAAAGGACAATGGGAAACACTGCTGGACCATGCCAAAGGAGAGGGCCTGGAGATGATCTGATGAAGAGGGAACAGAGTGGAGAAGAATGTCATCCTATTATTTGCAGAAGAAAGTCAAGTATTTCTGTAAGGAGAACTTGTTAATAGTTTTGAGTCAACATTTTGTTTTCAGTTTGAAAAATATCCCAGAAGTTCAAATGCCAACAGTCAAACTTGAAAGCTATATGACTTTCACAAACATAAGCTTCTGTTTGACATACCAGTGCCATACTCAACATCTCTCTTCATTTTTCTACTTTAACTCTTGACCTTGTAAAGTTTAGAAAGTTTTATTCTCTACTCAGAAATTTGAATAAAGGTCTGATCTCTTTCGAGGTACAAGAGTGAGTTCATATAACAAGAGTTTGTTTTTCTCATAAATCTTTTGTTTGATAATGGATGTACGTATCGATGGAGGCAACGGATGAAGAAACCCTTCACTATTTTAATCTTGATAGCTAAGGCCTACAGCTAAAACAAGAGGTAAGGAGGGAGGAGAAGAATGCTCTGCGGACATCTGGTGGAGCAAAAAAGAGGTAGATTAAAATAACAGACAGACAGGCCTGAAACAAGTTTGCTTTGGCTGTCTTGTTTTATTGTTCAATAAACATTTATCTTAATAGAGGGAGTCCTGCCAAGCAGTGCAAAAATCTGCACTGCAACAGCATGCAGAAGTTTCAGCCAGCATGTTCAAATGAGCCTTGGTTAATCAGTCGCTCTGTCTTAGGTCAACTGCACCTAGCACAGGCATGGAAAGGTTCGATCTTGGACAGGAGGACAGAAGGCTTTGTGTAGGAGACTCCTGCAAGATATGTGAGAGAAGAGAGGTTGCTTAAGATTGTCTTGGGAGCTAAGAAACAGTAAAAATAGAAAGGAGTTAAATACTCCTCTATGAGTTAGATGCCTGTATGAGCTCTTCATGCTACAAGGGCAGTTACTAGAGCTGAAAGAATACAAATTATTCGAAGCTCTTGGGTTTTTACAAAAATGACTTGCAGTGAGAAGTGAAGCATAGCTGCTGATGCAGCTATGGCAGAAGGCGTGGGGAGCACGAAGGAGGAGCAGCTGTCGGGAATGGCTGATGGAGGCCATAGGAGGAATGGAGGTAGCTGGCAGATGTAAATCCCACCACAGCTCAGTCTGGGGCTTATCACCCAGAAAACTAACTAACCTGAGCTGTGGGTTACATGCTTTTGCAGAGGTGGGAGGAAGAACAGACAGGTCCTCAGCAAGTATATGGAGGGAGGAAAGAGGGCTGTAAATTCCTATAGTTAGAGGTTTACATCCAAAATGAAATCCTATGCACTACTTTATTTATTCACCTTGTCCAAGGTGAATAAATTTTTTCCTCTAAAATCTTTTTTGTTAAGCAGATGTTTTGTTATTGTAAGTAGAAAAAAAGGTAGCTCATGGTACTAAATCAACCCCAGGTTTACAAGGAAGCTTGTAGGTGCTTTAGTAGTGACTCCTTCAAACCAAAAGCCAACTTCTGCTGCTGCCAGTCACATCCTTACAGAAGGGTTGTACACTGCTGGTTAGGGATATGCACTACTGGTTGTTCCTGCTTGAGGCACGCTTCCCAGTACATTTCTTTTAAGGAAGATGCAGCAAAGGAACTGAAATGAGAGATTTCCACTGTACTTCATCAACAGCAAGTCTCCTCCTCTTTGAGCTAATTACTTACAGCAAGCATTCAAAATAAAAAGACGTTAGTGTCAGTTCATGAATAGTTTAACTAGAACTGTCATAAGAGGGTTGAAACTTGTGTGCAGCATATAGCATTCAAAGGTTATCGAGGCCTTCCGAGACATCATTAAAAAGTTAAGTGCTGAGATTCATTTCCCCTTATGTGGGCTCTGAGCCTTCAGAATCTGAAATCTCCGTTACCACAGGGTAGAAATTGCAGTTGATGCAGTAAGTTGTCTAACTTGCATCTACATTTTCAATGCCCAGTGAAGTAATTCTTCTAATTGAAGTGCCCTGTTTCCTTACCCAGCCGAGGGAGCAGAAAGAGATGTCGAGGCCTTCCGAGACATCATTAAAAAGTGCTGAGATTCATTTCCCCTTATGTTGGCTCTGAGCCTTCAGAATCTGAAATCTCTGTGTTGAAACTTGTGTGCAGCATATAGCATTCAAAGGTTATCGAGGCCTTCCGAGACATCATTAAAAAGTTAAGTGCTGAGATTCATTTCCCCTTATGTGGGCTCTGAGCCTTCAGAATCTGAAATCTCCGTTACCACAGGGTAGAAATTGCAGTTGATGCAGTAAGTTGTCTAACTTGCATCTACATTTTCAATGCCCAGTGAAGTAATTCTTCTAATTGAAGTGCCCTGTTTCCTTACCCAGCCGAGGGAGCAGAAAGAGATGTCTCTGGAGTTAACTTAGATGTCTTATCTTGAGCAGACAGGATCTCCCTCTGTGCATACCTCCATCTTTTGACTGTGTAAGGATTTTGTTCACATACTTTAGGAGGATTGCTTCACCATGCACTTAAAATGTAGGCACAATTAAATGCTGTATTAAGCAGATGTGCTCCCACCCTGCGATTAAAGAATATTTTTTTCTAGCAGCAATAAGTACAGCTTCCACAGGGACACCTACACTTCATTCAGTTCTGAGGTAACAGATAAGCAATTACAGTAAGATTTTAAGTACATGTAACAGATAAGCTACTTACATAATTTATGCTATTTAACAATCTGGGAGTCTTTATCTATAAACAGAGAGACATGATTTACAAAGCAAACATATGACCTGTTTTAGAGTACCTGACTCTTGCCCGGAAAAGTGTTTATCAAACTTTTTGAATACTATGCTGAAAGTCTACAGAAATGGGTCTCTTGGAGACGTGGACCCAAATGTGCATACCTCACTCCTCCCAGTTATGGGATTCATAGACTAAACACATCTTCCTTTGGTGTTAAAAATGTCCAAATATTATCAGAGTCTGTTTTTTCTGTGGTTTTTTTATACGGAGGCTTCTGACTGCACATTTCTAGTCTTCTGACAAATACTCACATACACAGTGACTTGCTAACACATGGCTGGTGTGTTTCTGTTTATCTTCCAGGTGTGCTTTATTTTTTTTTAAACACCAGATAATTCTTAGATGTTGGGTTTCCAAATTTATTCCTGCTTGCAGACTCGGGTTTTCTTGTCTGAAAGACTTTTAATGAGAAATTAATTATAATGTCTACAAAAATTACTCAAAATCAATCTGTGGTTCCAAAGGAAAATTCTGCTCTCTGAGACAGCCACAAAGCTTGACTTAGAATCTTAAACTGTACTGCTGCCAGAGCAGCTCTACAGAAATTTCCAGCACTTCCAGACATATTTTATGTTCCATATCTGAATAAAAAGCCAATGTTGCCAACAGAATGGCAGTTTAAATATTAAAAAACATTATTAAGAACATGGTGACTTTTCATTTGAGTACTTTGAAATTATTTTCTCTAGGTATTGTTGAAATATTCAGTTTTGATAAGGAATAATTTTTGCTTTCTATCATATTTATACTGCTTTGTGTAATAATAATTATATGATATGGATGATATTAGGTATAAACATTGCATTGTAAAAAATGTTGAAGTCCAAGTGAAGTAAGAAGACTCTGCAGTCAAACAAAATGCTTCACTGAAATGAAGTGTTTAGACATCGACATGAAATGACAGATTTGAAATGATTTGACATGTTTTCATTGAAAATTTCACTGATTTTGTGACATTATCGTGAAACATTTCCATTTCACTGAGGCTGTATTTTGCATAGAAAACTAGTGAAGAACTGATGATTGCATTTTGAAAAGTCCTCTTTTGAGCAGGAGGAAACAGATGGCTTTTATTATCAGTAAAATCAACTTTTTTATCCTGCAGCATCATTTTCCTAGAAAACAAGAATTGATCTATGTAATGTGACTATCATATTATTGTATTTAAGATTAATTAGTCAATTAATAACTTTGTGATATTGCTCATATTAGTAATCATTGCTCTGTGTTTTATGGGAATATACAGGTTTGTGTTAAAAACAGCTGATCCATGATGTGTGTTTCCTATGTGGAGGAGTCCTATCTCACTTCTTGTTTGCCTGCAAATAAGTGAGCAAGCTAGTCTAAATTCTTATTAATAAAGCCTGTACTCTTGTTAAATCTAAATGTTTTTAACTGTTAAATTGTTAAACCCACTCCCTCTTTCACTCTTTCTCTGCCTCTTTGCCAGTTCAGGCTCTGCAGGTGCTAACAACTCAGAAAACCAGGGCCTGCCCCTGGGAAGTGGAAACTGCTAGAAGACCAACTAGAGGTATTTGGGAGAGTTTAGTAGCTAAGCAGCCAAATTTTTGGTAAACATTGATTATTCATCTCTATGGAACTGTACTGAAAAGAGAAATGAAAATTTAGAAATGGTTCTATGTTTTAAATCAAACCTTTAAAAAAGTTAATTCAGGATCAAGAAAAATGTCCTTCCTGAATGTATCTTTTAGCAAATTTAGTTCTTGCTTCCTATCTACACCCCAGCATGATACATAACCATGCATGGATGCTAGATAAACTATGCATTTACCGCAGTTTTTAAAGATAAAGGCAGAAAAAAGCTTATTAAAATGTTTCTAGAGTGTCAAAATGAAATGTGCAGAATTTAAGTTACTTTACATCCAGGTAATATCAAGTATTCAAAATTTTCCAGTGATCTTGTACGTACATTGGAAGGGAAAGATGATCAGAGTAAACTAAGAATGGAAAAGAAAAAGAAAAAACAAAACAAAACAAACCAAACAGCTAGTCTTTATTCATTTGAAAAGTGAAAGAGAAAAGGTTAAGAGCTATATACTTAAAAATTCATATCTCCTCTGTGTTTATATCAGAATGTCTAATAACAAAGCAAAATGAGACGGTACTGTCAATAATTATAACCTCACCCTGCTATTATGTTTGAGCTTATACAGCTGAAATGACATGGGTCACTTAGTATGAGGCAAGATGAGACAGAGATATAAATTACTAGTATAAGTATTTAAATTGCACTAATTGAACTTACTGTGAAACCAGAGGACATCGATTCAGTCCATTAATCAACCCCCCTTCTTTATTTCACATATTTGGGAAAATTAGCAAGCATTTTAGTAAGAACTTTTTCACATATGTGCAGATATATGTGTGATACCTAAACAGAACCAAAACTAAAACAAAGGTAACTGAAGAGTGAGAGACACGGGTTTTGTTGTGATTCCGCTATTAAAACCTCTGAAAATATCTGAGACAGAGCATGCATTTTGCAATTGGTGGCAAAGATGACTGTCTACTAATTATTACAGACTGCTACGACTCTCTGCTACTTAATTGCATTGTTGCACCAGGGGTTTGCAATTTACTTGAACTCAGAATGCCATATTATTATTACAGGTAGAATAACGAGAACCGATAGCATCAAAAAACCACAAATCCATGTTTGCTCCTGTCATATTAGAAAAGTCTTTGGTGGAGAATGGACTCTCGGGGGTTGAGACACATAGGGCAGAGGAAGCAGATATATCACCCCAAACCAGTATTTTTAAACAGGCTAAATCCAAAATAATATATTAATGGACTAGATAAAATCCAGCTCACACTTTTTTCCTGCCATTTTTAAAATAAGATTTATAAGTTGCCTCTGCTCCTTGCCTTCAATCTTACCACAGATAGTCATCGTGTAAGTGTATATGAAATGGGAAAGCATATGGTTCATTGAATTTGATCATTTAATTATCTGGTTAAAGGTTAATTAGTATAACAGAAATAGAAAACAACAAGAAAAGTGACAAATTCAACACAGAAATCAGGGTATAATAGAGACAATGATGAAGTCCAAGACTCTAGCTTCTGATAAATGAGCCATTAAAGGAATGGATGCAACTGCCTCGAGGAGGGTCAACCTCAACTTTGTAACCGATCATAAGCAGGGGAAAAGATCATTATCACGAGTATTATGGGATGTTTGAGGGGATTCATGGGACTCATGGGAAATTCAGTTATTATGGGATATCAGAAGGGTCTTGTGCAATTATGTAAAATTTATCATGGGATGTTCAGAGGAAGGGTAAAGGGCAGAGAAGGATCCGGGAGGAACAAGCACGCAAAAATGGAGAGAAGGACATCAAGGGGCTGGTCTTGTGTAAGCAGGGACGGTCAGTATGCTTGTGCCTGAGATGGAGATCCTGAGGTCTCCAGGTGACCCTGGTTGGGCTCCAGTGTCTAGGCCAAAAGAATCCCCAGACCCTGGGGACTGCTGGATTCAGTGGCTTCTGTAACATCATTAACATAAGAAAAAGAAAGACCATCTGATCTATTTTCATCATGATCCATATGCACCAGGACAGCCAGAATCCAAGCATTTGTTATGCCTGAGGTAAGTTTCTTGATCTTGGATCTGTACCTACCAGAATACTGTTGTAATAATCAGAAATAAAACAACCGATCAGTTACAGTGGCTACTATTGGCTCCAGCATCCAGTAGGAATATGTCGAGGAACACAGCAAAAGAATCTAATAAAACTTGGTTTTACTTCAGGGAGATTCAAATGGTAGGGATAGTGGGAAATATTTCTAGAAATGAGAAATGTATGTAAAATATAAAAGATCCACTGATTTGGAATTGTTGTACTAAATCAGTATTGCTTTATGAAGAATCAATGAAGTGTAATCAGTTGTATTACTGCAATTCAATTATGTGCAGGAATCAGATGCAACTATAAAAAAAATCTAACTCTACAGATGTCTCTTACTATCTCTATCTCAAGTGAAAAAAATTCAAGGTTTGTATTTAGGTTTTTAAAAAAAAACCCAAACATGAGAGGTCAGAATTTTATTTCAATGCATGAATCCTTTGGAAAACATAAGTCCAAGCTAAAATTTTTTAAATGACTGTAGGATAGGATTGGCATTGCAAGAAATAGAAATGGTAGTTGTTAAGAATAGTCTGGAATAGTACAATCTGAAAATAATTTACAAAGGCAGTGAATATGTTTCCTAAAATGTTATACTAACAAATATAAAATTATGCAATACATTTCCTGAAGGAAAAAATGCTCATTAGAAGACTTATGATGTCAGAGAACAGCAGTTGTTTTTTTTTTCAGCAGTACTTCAGTAGGTCCCTACCTTCCTGATAACCTCTTAGCATTACTAAACTGTGTTTCAAATGGACAACAGAATCATCACTTTTGGTTATTGTTCCTGAAAGCCTTTTCAACATACTTAATATATTAATGCATTTACTATTATATTTTGCTGAACAGAGATTTAGCACTGATAGACAGATGTTCAATGTAACACAAGTTTCTCAAGCATTTGCCGTATTTTATAAGAAGAAGTAACATTTAATTATTAACAGCATTTGTCTTGCCTACATACCTCCACAATTCAGCTGATTTTGGATGCACAGGTTCCAAATGAGATGATAAAACACATTCTGACATGATGATGAGCAAGGATCAGTAAAGTTTTGGAAATATCAGGGGAACCGTCTTCCTACCTCATTTTTCTGTCTTGATTCTTTTGCTTTTGCATGCACATAAGAACTTGAGTATTTTTAAAAGAAATGCAGACATCCTCTCATTCCAGCTGAGCATCTATATCAGTGAAGCAAACTCATGAATTTTTAACTGTCATGGAAATCAATACCCAGGTACCTCCATTTTGGATTCTTTATGAAAAAGAATCTGAATGTCAAAATTTTGGGGAGTCACGCATTGCTATTAATCTTATGTTTCAGTATCTATTTCTAATAGCTATTTTCTGAAGAAACCTCTCTGTAGAGGTACCTGTAGTATTTTATAGGTGTTGAAACACATAGCCTCCTTTTTCTGTCAGACACAATTAAAGCTAATTTGAAGTATGCTGTATACATTTCTCATCCTATTATTGAAGAGCTCTTCAGAGCACAACTACTGGAGACAATGTCTATTGAGGTGCAAAAGAAAAAAAAGTTTCTTTGGATCTGTGCTATAACAGAACATTTTAAATTCTGATACTATCAAACTATAACAGCTACTCAAATTCATCTAATTAAAAATATTAAAAAAGAAGAGACCCTGTAGAACAAAAAAAGATAAGCAGCAATTTGTCTCAGTTAAAAGGATGTATTTCAGGCTATTATCTATCACATTACTACTGCTAAATATGCTTAAATATTCTCCAGCACACTCACCTCTTTTTGACGGTACTTAATTGCCAGTTTCAATCTTGCGAGATCATTACCACTTTGTTCTTCTATCAAGCTATTATCATCTCTGTAATTAAGAATAATTTCCAATTCCCTGGAACTCCGTGTCTGATCCAGGAGATCTTTTGCAAATTGCTTGCATTGCCGTGACAGTTCCTCATACTCCGACTTAAATTCATTTTCAACTTTACTCAGTTCCTGCAGCTCCCAGCTCAATTGAAAAGCGGTAAGGAAAGGATCCTCACTGGACAAAGCAATCAACGATGGGCTCGCCAGAGCCTTGTAGATATTGAGTCTGGATCGAGAGTGGCGGAGGCTGTCCACGTCTGAACTTGAGACACATTCGACGCAGTTACAGCGGACCTCGTGTGGCCTGGGCACGGAGACCCCTTTCTGCACAAGGAGCTTTATGATTTCGTAATTGTTGGTGTGGGCAGCCAGAATAATGGGTGTGATATCCGGTGTAAATTCCGAAAACTGCTTGTCCAGAAGCACTGGTGGCACCTGTGAAAAAAGGCAAAAACCCTTACAGGTCTCTTCATCTAACAAGAGTTACAGAAAATTAAGCTATGAATAGTTCACCAGGTAGTACACTTACTGATGGATCTTTGCTTCTGGGCAGAGTCGAAGGAAACACTTTAAACATAACAATTCACTTAGCTAAGATAGCCTCTTTCCAGTTAATAAATTGCTATAAACAGGGTGTGATTTTTCATAAAACCTGTTTGTACATAAACAACCCATGGGCAACGGTTCATTAGAGCAAATGATTAGATAAACAAGGAGAAGTCAGACACAAAAGCTCTTGTTGAGTTTCTTGAAGTGCCAGCTGTGAGCAAGATGGAAATGTTTTCTTGTCTCTCAGTGCCTAATCTCAGTTTTATAGGGAAGACAGAATCATGGGGGCATAATTGTGACTCCTTGAAGGAAGCGGTGAACAGGACACAGAGAAGTTAAGAGTTATAAAATAAAATAGGCAAGTAAATGAGAAAGAAAGCGTATGTTTTCTTAAAGAGAAGGTTGGAAATATGACTGTGGAGAGAAACAAAAATACCTGCTGCAATGAACTTAATGTCTTAAGGCTCAGTTCTACATTCACATGTGCAAACAAACATAGTCTCTTTATAGGAAAATGGGGGAGGTGGTAGAACAAGGGTCCCAAGGCAGCATTTTTAAAGCCTCTTCTGGTGTGCATTTCTGTATTTTCAGTCTTCTTTATCAGAAGACTGTACGGTCTTTCATTTTAAGCATGTTTCTTTATTTTAAAATATCAGACTCTAAAGTCTTTCCCAGATCAAGACAGCTCATTAGGCTAGTATGATGAAGCCATAAAAGCGTAATTAGCCAATATCAATAAAAAAAATGGTATTGGCATCATTACTTATGGACTGCCTTTGGTCCATAGCTCAATAATGAAGTACAAACTCAATCCACATCAGCAAGGTGCTCTAAGTGATGCTCCTTTAGGAGGAAGAAAAAGGGAGAACACTTGACTCAAAGTTATCTGAAGGCTAGGGAAATAGATGGCCACTGGAGGGAGGAAAAAAATGTTTGATAGAAGTCCTTATAACAGGAGAATGACCTTGTTGCCAGGTGGAAAAAACACAAATAGCCAAGAAGAGAAGTTAATAGAAAACATGCAAAGCATGTGAGAACAGTGTAAGAATGAGTTGAAATGAGCTATGTTTAGAGCCTTGTGAGGGAAATAAGTGGAGCTAAAATTGAAATGCACAGAATCAGACAGAAACTCAGTAGAAAACTAGAATGAAATTAAGCTGAAAAGAACTGGTAGCCTGTGGATCTAAATCCATAAATAAAATCCATAGATCATAGATTTTTTTCTCCCTCTTTCTAATGAAGATGCTGTGTATTTTGTACATTTTTTAGCTGCTCTGTGTGTAACACAACTCATGTTTGTTCAATGGCACTGTGTCTATGTATAAGACCTGCTATGTGTGTGGGCTGTAAAACAGGGGCCTGAAGCACCAACTAGTTGAATGAGACAATTACTTTGGGATGTAGCTACTTATTCATGTAAAATGGGGTGGAAAGACAAGACTGGAAATCCGGCGTTTGGGACTGTAATCACACATCCCTAGGGAAACAAACCCAGCCTGGCCATAGCATATTGCTGACCTCGAATAGCTGTGCCGGATTCTGCAAAGGTACGTGGAGTCAATGGGTGGAAATCCCTTTTCTCCCTTCCCACGGACTCAAAGATGCACACTTAGCTTGGCACTGGGTAAGGCTGGCACAGAGTCTGTTTTAGAGCAGGACTGTGGGATGCCTGGAGCCAGCCCACCCACCCTCACGACCCCTTTGCAGCAGGAGCAGCCATCCGCACAGTCATCCCCACAAGCTTATGGGAGATGTTTACAACCAGTGGTTGTGAGCCCAGCAGCTCCTGAGCAAGTTCTCTTCTGCTTGCTTTATTCCGAGGTACAAACAAAAGAGTGTAGTGTGTGCAGGCATACAGAGAAATATGGGTTTAAAATTACTCAGGAGGTAAGGAACCCAGCTGAGAATATACTGAGGGCATGTATGGATGAAGGAGACACTCCGGTACAAGAACGAGCAGAAGGTCTGTGCGCTGTGCTCGGTCTTAGCTGCGGTTAGGACAAGAAACACAACCTGGGCAAACGTCTTCTCAGAGGACTTTCTGGATATGTCCACACTGCTCTGTCAGGTCACTTCCAGGACACCTCTGGGTCATCTGTCACCTCCAGACTGAACACTGTGCAGAGCCCATTCGGGGATGCCCACGTGCCCACATCGCTTCGTTATTACTGTCCAGCGTGGACTCAGGCTTGAAATCCATTATCTGTTTTCTCACCTGTTTCTGGTGTCCGTGGGGAAAATAATACCCATTTCCAACCCCAAACCTCACTGGTTATTGTTGTCTTAGGTTTATTTTCTCTTTTACTTACATATTATATAGAAAAAAGAGAGAACATGTGCGTGCATATGCACTTTTCCTGCTCTCTGAATTGCAACTGTGGACAATGCTCTTGAGGCTAGAAAGAGATGAAAATGGCAGTAGAGGTTCAAACTTTGCATTAGTAGAAATAAGATTTTGGGCTATCATAGGTCTGAAAAAGGTTTATAGGGAGGGATGTGTTGTGCTCTGACAGCATCCGCCACAACCAGTGAGACTCCTGCTTGGCCCCAGGGTCAGGGTATCAGGGAGCAGAGGAGAGAGCTGCAAGGGTAGAAAACTCAAGAATGCAAAGCTGTAACTTCAAACTCACCGACTGCTCAGAGTATTCCTCTGTCACTTAGCATGTCATTATCTTTGTACTTTCTGACAGTACTAAACTAATATTTGCTTTGAGCCCTGCCAGAACTGAAGGCTATCTTAACATGTCATTAACCACAATCTTCTCTGAAAAATTAGCAGAGACACAGCTTCAAACAGCATGGCATTACAATGATTGACTTGTACATGGGGTCCATTAACTCAAAAGCTGCTTGTTTCTCTCATAGCTTATCAAAACCTTTCATCTTAAGGTAACTCAGCTATAAATAAGGTTAATGTACACATTTTGGAATTCATACCATCAGAATTTACCCAAATATAGAAGTGTGTATTAAATCATTTCAGCCTTAACTTACAGAAACATTTAAACTTAAAGGGCAAACCATAAGACTGCAACTTTAATTACATCATGAGTTTAACTCCTGACCCTTTACCTCCTATTTTAAGATCTCCTACTCATTTAAACCAAAGATCTACAGAATGCCAAAGCAATAAAGTCAAATTATTCCCTCATCTGCAGCATAATGAAGTACTTATCTCTTGAAGTTCTGAGTGCTCTCATGGCACTCAGAATATTTCAGCATTTAACTGTTGACCCAGAGTACTTGCTCTGAAGTCACCAGACTTATCATGAATTTTACTTTCAAACTACTGGAAAATATTTCTCTTTAAAGAAGCCAAAACAAATAACCAGCACACATTGATATTAGCCACACAATCTAAAGCTTTGACAGAACACTCACAGAGAACATATGAATCTTCTTTAAATTCAAGGAGGATGGGAAGCTACTAGGTCTTACAGTTACTGACCATGACTGTGACTTCCCAAGGCTTAACAGTGGTGTAACTGTATTGGACACTTTGGAGTTAAGATGTCAAGTGTGAGGCTACTTAAACTTCGAAAGGTGAAATTATTTTTGCCTTCTTATATTTTGTTGAAAATTTTCTACTTCAACACTATTTGTAGGGCTGAGCAAAGCAGTTTGGTGATTGTGTATACTTGTATGCCTATCTATATGGGGTTGAGTAGGTAAGAAGAAAATAAAACAGAAAAGAAGCAAGCATAGCTCAAAGTCTGTACACTTCAGTGCTCAAGGACATGAGATTTTTTGTTGCATTCCTTTTCCCTGCACTTACTGTAAGTGGGAATGAGTCAGTCTGACTTAGATAACTACCAATTTTTTTAGATACCAAGTGGAACAGCCCTCTTCAATATGTGTTTTTTTCCCTGTGTGGTCTGTATGAGGAGAAGCCCCTTTGCTATTACAGAAAGAGAAATCTAGGCTAAATTAATGCCATTTAGGTCTGAGATATTTTCTCAGACATTACAAGCAGAGAGACCGATTGCTGATGATCTCTTAGGTATCCAGGAAATAGAAAAAGGTAGCAGTCAGTTTGGAAAAGAAGGAATGGAAACCCCAGGTGCGTCCATTTCTCCATCTAGATTTCTCATAATGGCTCTCATTTCTGCAGTATCTTAACAGAGAGATGGAAAACTGCAGTGCCCATTTACCTACTTTTAAAGTATAAGACCTCAGAATCTACATAAAGCAACTTATTTCCTTGGGCAAATGGATAGCTTGCCTGGTTCTTGTCTTTATTTATTTACAATTATTTTGTCTTTTGCTTGTACAGGACAGCAAATCCTGCAATGACTGCAAGTAGTTAGGTGAATAAATTTCTGAGTCATATCAATCATGACAGCATGATTGGAGGTAAAATGTAAAGCAAATTTTAAAAAGCATATATGACAGATAACAAAATGAAAACACACATCATCTCATGCAGTACCACATTCTATAAGGAAATTAATATTATAAAGGTATATCATCAAGCTCATCAGTTGCTTCAGCATTACTGCTCTATAGCTGTTATCAGCTAAACACCTTGAAAATGCTGAACTCTACATTTCAGTACAGCCAACAGTATGCAAGTTATCCCTATGCATACACAGTTTTCTGATTTATATTCTGATTTATTAAGTTCTTCTCTTCTTCGGTTTCATATTATTCTATCAGCTGAAAACCATCCTGATTATGATGATGGGAGTAGTTCCACCAGGAAGGCTGCAAAAAATCTTCCTACCCCAACTCCTTTCACATGTACTAAGTCACTGATAAACTACCAGATAGCTTGAATAACTTGAAGATATAACTTCTAGATAATTTGAATTCAGTTGTCACATGACTGAAGGGGTCCGTACACAGTCTATCCTGAAAGCCGTGCTGAAACTGTCTTCACAAGACTGCACAAACTGCAGGCCTGCAATGGTGGCCCCAGATGTGGCCGCAAGTCCTTTTCCCTGTCCCAGGGTGCTTGCTGTGCATTGCACAGCTGGCATGTTGTTTGGCCATCGAGTGTGTAAGGCAGGCAAGTGGCTGGAAGTTGCCAAGCTGATCTCAGGGACAGCATCATTTCAGAGCAGCGTGTGCGATACCAGCCATGTAACACCCATCTGGTATATTGTCATTTTCTGCTTTCCATCGGCAGCTTCCCTGGCTTCCCTGGAAAGGTTTCAACTTGTTTATTGCCCTTGGACTCATTACATTTCCTAAAGGTAAGTACCACACTCTTAATGTGCTACTGAAGTACTTTCTTTCCTTTTACAATATTCTGCCTACACCTCTATTCTTTTTGTAGGGAACAGATGTACCCACTAAACCTCACCCCTGCTCCAAGGCACTGTAAGCTAACTGACAACAGTCTGAGGACTGTAATGTAAATGTATGAATGTGCAATGGAGGTTTTTACAAATATTGTGAATGCACAATTTGAATACTAGTTAAACATCTGAAATGCTGCCTAAGTCCAGCAGATAAGATTTCATTACAAATTGTGTCCTTTAACATTTTCACACCCACAGTTCAGCTCAATGCTGTCAAGGTGTTTAAAGCTCCTCTTCCAGATTTCCTTTCTCTGGAGTCTAACCACAAGAAACAGAGATGATAAAAATGGAGCCATACATATTTCAGGTTAAGTGATGCTTATCTTTTCGGGTCTTAAACAAAATACTGACTCTTAAATGAAGTATGCTTAAAAAAATGAAATACTGGTTCTTATATAAAATATAAAGACCTCCAATTAAAATTCCAAATGCCAGACACATAAGGCCATAAAACCTCTCTCTTGTGCTGACTTACAGGAAAAATGAAAGGACTGACTTGAAAAAATGAAATCCTAATCACAAGCTGAAACTTTGTGGTGCTTTGGGCTGCATCTTTGAGATAGAAGTATCTTTTGTCAGATTCCAAATTATGTTATCAATGGAAAAAGCTGAGGATTCCTTGAGGGCAAGAAAACACATAAATCCGGCTCTAAGGCAGTAACAGCTGGACAACCTACCTGGGTTTCAGGACATGGGTTTTGTTACCAATTCTGCCAGTAACTCTAGGTTGCTTAGGCAGACCATCTCTTTCTGCTTCTTTTCGCAGTTGGGTACACTCTTTTGAGTAAATGTTTTAACAACCCAGGATGTAATTCCAGTTATGAATTAATGCCAGGAAGATAAGTCCAAAAAACGATATTTAAAAAATCAGATATTTTTGTGTTGACTTTTTTGCATAAAAGATTCTGAATTATTTTTTTATTTATTTTCAAACCTCATTTTATTCCAAAATTTGCCTATAATTTAACAATAAGAAGGACCAATCCCCCAACACTTTGTTTCAGGTTAAATTATTGTAATTACACTACTTTATTATGACAATTCTAACTATTAATTTTATAAAATGTCCCTAATATTTTCTTACAAAAATATTATATTTCAAGTCAGCCAAGAAAGGTGTCTAACAGACAGAAGCTTTGATAAGCAACCCAAAACAGATATCTAATTTTAGATAGCTAAAGTTGGGTAAGGTAAACACTCCCCTTAGCACACACCCAACAGAATTTATTCAGCAGACAGAAGCCATATGCTGAACTAGCTCAAAACTTGATGGCTGTGCTATCTCATGCTAATACTAACCCACAGCTAACCATAGCTCATGCCTCCTAGCCTGCACGGCTGGGACACAAGATAGGTATTTTTGAAAAGTACTGGATTCACCGTTCTGGCCAACTTTCCAGGGTTTGTGAGAAGAAGGTATGAACAGTTAATGCTGAATGTATTACCTTTAGAAGTTTGCCTTTTGTCTATTTCCTATAGTAGGGCAGAAAGTCGCCACTTTTGCCTCCTTGCAAGGCCTTCTCATTGTATAGCATGTCATAAATATTTCCAAAGATCAGGCCTAAATGTCCTTACTTGTTGCTAATATGCATTATTGTCAGCAAAGGATAACTTGCCCCCAGTTAGAGTGGTGTTTTATGTAATATCGTGTCCATTTATTTTGCTGAAAATTTACTTTCAGCTTTGCTGGGACATGACTAGGAACAGGGATATAGGAAGTAGGAACTGGGACATGACTAGGAACAGTTGCCATAGCTAATACAAAAACCCTGTCACATGTAAGGAGGCTTCAGTGCTTGCCTTTTTGTGTATGTGGGAATTTGGGAAAGTTAAATTTACAAATTTGAGTTATTTTCATTCTATTTTTTCTAAGTAGAAGCTGAGTTTTCAAAACCTCGGAGTTTTTATCTTTTTTACACCAGTTACACTTAGCCTAACCAAAGATGTGAGCCTATGGTTCTCTAATGCTTTTTCATGCTCATCCTATTACAGCTGAATCAATTTGTGTGTCACAAGAGTCACAGAATGGACTGATGACTTCCAGTCTCTGTGCCAGCCACATTGCACAAAAGGCATTAATGTTACATATTAAGAAAAAGAATTACAATAGCATTTAGTAATTCACTGAAACCAACATAACTTTTCTAAACAATGAGGATGACTTGCATAACCGCATGATACAAATAACAGTATATACTTAACATATCTACAGAACATTCGAGCCAAACAGTGTAGACGAATTCAGCAATAGAAGCGCTGCATGGCAGGAAGGAACTTGTTGGAAGGTTTGTTTGCCCCCCTGAACCCAAAGTATGGTAACTACACCTAGATCAATCCCCACAGATATTTGACCAATCTGTTCTTAAAGCCCCGCAGTGGTGGGCCGATATGTTGCACCATTTCCAGACAATGTTTCTGATACTTAATTTGTTTTACCTTTGTGATGTTTAAGTCTTGTTCTATAAAACATGGATACAGAGAATACATCCTTTCTTTACTACAGTTTCAGTTTTCTCTTTTAAACACTCAGTCCTTCAGACTTCCCTTACAGAGAATGTTTTCTAATTTTCTGAACCATATTTCTTTCTGCACATTCCTTACCGCTTAGAATCATAGACATCTGCAATCTACTTCTGAGTATAACAGAAGACAAATTCATGTATATGTTATCATCTGTGCTCATTCTGATGTGACTAAACACAATAATGACTTTTGCACAGTAATATGATCTTGTCCAGTCTTTTTCTGTCAGTCTTGTTTTAATCTCCCCTGAAGAACTGTTATCTTAATTGTTTTCAATTCCAATATATAACTGGTTGATTATTTCTGCTCTACTTAGAACCCTACACTTTTTCTTATGGAACTGTTTTATTTTTTACAGAAATAATTTCTCTTGTTTGCCAGAGCCAACCTGAATTCTAATTGTGTCCTGCAACAGCCTTGTGATACCCCCAGCTTTGTGTTGTCTACAGATTTAACACACTCTCTATTTAATCTTAAATGTCATGAGTGAATAGACTGATTGCAATAGACCCCTGCAGAATTGCTCATTTCATCCCTCTGATTCATTCGTCCTGTTTCACCAAGTACTGTTGGCAACCACTCTGAGTGTGGTTTTCTTAGACTGTATTTTGAGTGACAGTTTATGGAATCTTACAAAACTCAAGCTATATGATACACACTGCTTTTTCCCAACATGCAGAGCTTGCTATCTGGTGATGAAAGAAAATTATATTGTTATGATAGGATTTGCTCTTGACAAATCCTGGTAGGCTGCTATTCATGTCTATGTTTTCTTCTAGGTGCTTACAAGCAAAATGTTTGATTATTTTCTTCAGTATACTCCCTGGTGTGAAAAAGTATAGATTTCCTTTATTTGAAAAAGGAGAATACAGAATGGAAAAGAAATGCTGTAAAATTAATTGACATCCGTTTCCAGATAGAATCAGAGGAAAAGAGAATTTGATTTGATAGATTTGGGACATGCATTTGTTGGGTGTGACTGATGACAAAAGGCTTCAGCACTTTATTACTCTTCTGGTTTTTTTTTCTCCTCCCTGTATCTCTCGGAGCTGATCCAAAATACAGCCTGTACACAAAAGTGGTCATTTTCAAATAATGTTTTCTTGTGAGCATTATTAGTGGATGGATATGCCCTTTCTTCAGTCAATATCAATAGCTTGAGCAAGGGTGGGAAATGACTTAAGAGCAGACACTCAATAAACGACTGTCAGAATATTCTGAATTTGATTCTAGCTCTGAAAATCATACCTAGTCGCTCATCACATACCTTTTTGAAACTAGGTAGAGCAGTTTTTCAAGTAAGAATTCTGGGTGTTGCTTGAGTGCTTATAATGAAAAATGACAAGCAAACAGTGTTGTTTTCACTCAGGGACAGTGAAAGAAGAAAATGAAAATGGTTTGGAAAAATATGAGCACTAAGAAAGAAAAAAGTTCTTATGGAAATAATTAAAGGAGAACTCGAATTATTTCTGTTGCATCATAATAAAGCTTATATACACCTCTCTCAAAGTTTGCACAATGAGCAAAGCCAATACTGAAACCACCTGAATGTTCAAAGTAGACCTAGTGGGGTCCTTCCCAACTGAAGGTCTTTAAATGGATGCATAGATACTTTTCTCAAACACAGAATGGTTCATAAAGGCAAAATCATTTTAGTGACATCTATGTCTGCCATTCCATTTCCTGAGAACCTGTGTCTCTGGTCTGGTTAGAAAAATGTGGAAAAGCTCTTGCTGTTCCCCGTTTTTTGCCTTCTCCCAAAATGGCTCCAATAGTTAGCTGGGGAGGCAGGAGGAAATTGGATTGCTTCTCCAGTGAGGTCTTGAGAGAAATGCTAGAAAAAAGAATTCTCAGAATCTGAACTGGATCCTTTGTTTTTCCCTGAGCTTCATGGATCTAGAAACAAGAAAAGGTATCCCACTGGCTAAGGAATGAGAAAGACAGGTTTTGAAAAGGAGCTTTTGCAGAAGAAACAGTTAACAGATTGGTGGCCTCTCTCAGTATCAACAAACTATGTAGGAGATATGAGCATCTCAGAGGGAAGGGTGGGAATTAAACTTCTTTACTGCTGATTGCAATTATTTAGCATTGCAAAGTAATTTGAGATATCTTCATGGCTGGGAAGTAAATTTTGTGTCTGAGAAAATTAAAAGAGTTATACTCTCAAAGCACAAAGTGGGAATCAGGCAAATTTGCAAAACACTTCAAGAAAAATTTTTCATACATTTTCAAAATATTATGAGAGAGGAATACAAAAGAGTATGGCAGGGACATAGAAACCCCATAAATCTGCAGAGGATGCAGAGAAATTTCATTGTAAGCTGTTTCATAAGTACGTTATTCCTGGTATGTTATCCAGTGGTTTGTTATTTAGCAGCAGCTCTAGTTTTCAAACCATACTGTAAGTTTTTCATATTTCACAGATGCAAAACAGGACTTGTTCCTGAAGTGGACGGAGCAGACCAAGGATCACACAACTACACTAGCATATGATGGGAGTGAAAAATGGAAGCGCCTTTGAGAGGCAATGGATTTACAATTGAATTTTATTACAGGTTAATGATATTCTCAGCTGTGTTCAATTCCTTAATGATAGACACTTTAAGATCCTCCCTGCATGTAAGAATCAATTGAACAGTCCTACTGCTTACAAGGTTTCGGAAAGATGTAGTGGTAAATAATAGAAGATTGCTAGAAATAAAAAAATTCCTTTTGAATTTCCACAGCAAAGAGATCAAAGGAGAAATGGGAGAGGTGTGCATTATTGTAACCTGTCCTATGCAGTGACAGACCAGGAGCAGAAGAGTTAGTTAGATGTATTTAAGGGTAGATTGCTAGAAAGAAGCCTTTGAAACTGGTGCCTAGGGGAACGGATTGGTTCAAATCCTTTAATACTGTGAGTTCTCTGTGCTTCAGGTTAGTCTTATCTCAGTATTGTATTCCTCTTGAGCTTACTGATTGATTGCAGATCCTGATCTGCACGCGTAGACACGGTGCATCCCAGTAATGAATGGGTAAAGAGGTATTCCTTATGTGCTTTAGGATACGGAAAGGTTTTTTGTTTGAGCTTATGTAAGTATATTTTTACTCAAATCAGTGCATGGTACTAACACAGGTTTAATAAGCAGAGGTTTAAATGAGCAGGGAAGACAAATTTCATCTTGTCAGCCAGCTTGTTTGTACCTACGCTTGACGTCATAAAGCTAGTTCGTAGCAAATAAAATGGCGGCAGATTTTTTTGCATTTTCTGTAAATATTCAACTGCGTCTGAGCAGTACATAATAGGAAATGTAGGGCTTTGAGAGCAGATATTTCAGGTTTCCTCTTTTTTCTGCCAGAAGGCCTCACACATTGTGACAAGCCTGCAAACTTAGATAATATTTTATTACCAACTCTCCGTAATGTTTTAGTAGCTGAATTGAAAGGGGAAATAATTTTGCTTGCTGCCAGTTTGGGGTGAAGATACGGATCCTGGCACTGGCATAAAGGACAATTAAAACACTTCTGCCAGCACAGTATGTGACATGCGTATCCTCTATAGATAAAACAGTTGGTAAATTGACAGGCTAAATTGGTAGTCTCCTAAGAAAAGTAAGCCTCTGTAATCACATTAATGGACTCTGTCAGTCACCCCATTATGACTTTTGAATTTGTTGGGCTGTTCCAGCTGCATGTTAACAGGAAGGAATAATAGAGAAACTAAATTCCTGCAAGTTTCCTAGAAGAGATGGATGATTGAGATCTGAAGAAAATTCTGGCGTGTGAGCTCAGTCATATTACTAGATACCAGAGAACTCATACAAAAAGAGAATATTGAGTGCATCAGACTCTTAAAAAGCTTTGATGAACATTTGTAACATTAAAAACAGAGGAAATTTAACCATGATGCTATAGCTGTGTGGAAATCAGATTTCATAAATTTAACTGCTTGCAGAACAATTTGACAAAGGATGCCCTGTGACAAGAGCAAAGTTGATGGTGGAGTGTTGAAGGCGATAGATGAGCAAGCTTCTCGACAGTGGCATGTTTCTGTTTTTTAAATTTTCATAGGGTTTTCCCATGGCTGAAGGTTTGGAAAGCTATTAATTTTAAACATTATTAGGTATGATTGCATGTTTGACTCTCAAAGACCAAAGTTCACTTTGAAAAAGTCTTTTGAATTCTACTTTTCCTTACATACAACTTACATACAACTACAGGCAAGTTCCAGGTAACTGTATTTCAGCACAGTGGCTCACAGACAAGGAAGATGACTAGAATGGCTCTTTGAAAGTATTTTTCAGTGGACCACTTTGCATCATTGGATTGCCTGTAAGTTTGTGTCCATCAGGAACTGATGTGCCTTTGAAAGAGTTTCTTTCAACAATAGGGCTCTGGTAGTCCTGTTCCTAAAATCTTCCCTAGGTTTCTGCACTGGATGCTGTCAGAGAAAGGAGGTCTTGTAGGTGAACCTATAGGATGGGATTTATCTCCAGATTTAAACACCTAATGATAGGTTCTATATGTGATTTATGTTTTTAAGCTCTGGTTATATCCAGTACAAATCTAGGGCTCATCTCAGTTGCTCCAATGTAGATGTCTAGTGCTATTTCAGATACCTTGAGGTGTCCTGTGTGACCTCCAGTCAGCACTCGCATAGGCACAGGTCTCCCTCAGGTCCTGTGTCATAACTGCCAGGCTCACACATGTCTCACAGATACCCTTAGGATGCCTCGCATTTCACTTATCCACTACGTGTGAGCTTCCCAGCTGGGCCCCTGCTTTATGTAGTCAGTAGAGTCCAGAGAACTATTTTTCTTAGCTTATGGTAGACACTTGTTCAGCAGACCATCTAGCTCTTCACTGACCTCATTGGGGGCTCAGATATCTGGCTTATATGTGAGCACTGAAGGAGTGATTCGGGTACCTTGACATAGGCATCTAGTACCATTTAAGATACTCTAGAGAATCAGGGAGATCTACACAGATATGACACAAGACCTACTGGAGGGTCTCACCTCTTTGCAGCGCAGGGGGAGGACAGGCAGGCTGCCCTGATGCCGGAGACATCTCTACATAGACCCCTGGCTCTACCGCTACATTGCATTCAGCTTCAGGCATGTGAATTGGGAGCTGACTCCCACTCCTCACATACATACATCTGTATACATGTATTTATATATAGTGCAGATCTTGTCAATCCGTTCTATCAAGGGCAAAATCATTAACCATCCCCTGAGAGGCTGCTCTAGGCAGAGAAGATACTGGTTTGTTTATATTGCTCCTTTCATGTTTATAAATTTGTTAACTTCCTAAGTTAAATTGCATAGCCAAATGTAAAGATAATTGGCTATGGGGATTTCTAGACCTTAGAAGACAAGACTGCCTCAATCAGAAAAGGTTCTATTTGTTTAACTTCTTTGTCTTCTTAATAGGTTTATACTACTGGCCTCAGAGCTGATTCTTAACCTGCTTTCAAGCACTGAAAGGCTGTTAAAATCTTTAGTTGAAACTATCATTGCAGTTCTTGAGCTGTCAGGAAGTGAAAGCAGGTAGGTTTGGCAAAAAGGATTCCAGGCATGGAGGCTTATGAAGACGACAGTACGGGACCACTAATTGTAGAAGGCAGAGATTTTGGACATTTTCTTTTTTTTTATTTGTATGCTGTCCCTATTCTGATTGTAAACTTGGGCTGTAAAGCGAGGTTCAACAAATATAAAAGGACGGGAAAAGAAATCAGCACTGAAAATGTGACTTCTTGAGGAGAAATCTGACTTTTCCGCAGACCTCATTTTTGTGTTAACCTTCTAAAGATTTTCAATTATTTTAGATTTTTCTAAAGATTTTATTTCAGATTTTCAAATGTTTATTGCTAATCTGCACTCATTTCCTCATGGTAGAAAAGTGCTTTCATTTCCAGCATAAGCTGAAAACAAGAAGTGTGAAAAAGCCAGCAACTAATGATAGAAAAGCACTTAATCCTTCTGAATCCATAACACTTAAAGTTTAGCTAGAAGTTTGGTTCACCAATTGTCTTTGAACTAAATCTGTATTTGTCATCATCAATATTTTCTGAATTTCAGCAAACTGCTAAAACAGATGATTAGATTCACAGCTGGTGTAAGTCATCACCAATAACACTACCTGCCAGGAATCTATCTGTAAGGATCCTACTAGTCAGATATTTTTATGTTGCCAATAAAAAATGTCTCATCATTTTTGTACAGGTCAAGAAACTATCACGTTTCCCCATATTTTGGCACTCTTCTTTTACCACTGCTTCAACTTTGGAATATTATTATTTAGCATTTGTTACAAGGTGATGGGTGCATATTGTAGAACACATTGCCTACCTCAATATTGAAATTGTGAGCAGCTTTATTTGACTGCAAAAGCATAGCAGCTTCTGGAGCCTTTCTTTAGTAATTGTCACAGGTTTTTTTACACAGCCACTCACCCTACCTCTGGTGCATATAAACACAGGCAGTTTGGGTTTATTGCCAAGACATAATGACACTTACATGCAGCTTTTTTTGAACTTGATAACAGTCAGCATCCCTCTGAAAAATCAAAGAACAATACTTTTGTAAATCCGTATCTCCATCTCACATGTGGTTAGTCATCTCCACCTTTATGGTACACCTCTCCTTAAAAGCTACATGTTGTTTTCATGTGCCCAAACGATTATAGGAAAGACTGAACATGTGGATAGGCTATTACATCTATTTCATCAGTAAACTGAAATATCCCTTACACAGTTTCTCCCATTCATCTCTGTCTATCAATATGTTAAAACCTGTCAGAAAATTCTAATTAATCAGATGCCACTGGGAAAAAAAAAAATACTCAGCTACCCACTCAGGCAGCCAGGAGTGGGAAGAACCAACTTCGTGCCCTCACTTTCCACTTCAAGCCTGTGTACTTCAAGCCCGACAAAATAGCTTTGCATTGCCTCCTCCACACTCATTACTAGCTAGACTATCATTAATCAGAACATTCAAAAAGGCACTTAGTTCGTGAACTTCTGTGGGAGACATTTTCAAAACAAAAATGATGCTTTAATCTCAACAGTGATTACACAAGTGATTGTGATTGATATATTCCAAAGTTACTGGAGGAAGAGTTTTAGGCAAGAAAATCTACAAGGCATCATGCAGTGTTCACAAAACCTTTCTCTTCTTTCTGCCCCTGCTTCACCAATATAAGTCCCAGGTGAAAACAGGTGAAAATTCAAAGTAACACCTGAAAACAACAGGTTCAATATCTTCGTAGTTAAAGTGCATTGCAGGTGTGCTGGGCCTACAATCTGTATACATTCCTTGGTCTTCTCCATGATGACCCACGCTGTTACCAGGAGGATGTACAACGCCAACACAGCAACTTTCCCATGTACACCGTTGGGTTGTAGCGTAATGCAGTGCTGGGAAAATGGTATCATCCCACGAGGCTTGGAAGGAAAATAACGGACCAAAGCTGACTGAATGCTCTGCACGTACTAAGAGGAGCCAGACTGAGACTGAAGCTGGGCTATGAACACAGCTCCAGAGAAGAGTACTGGCTTCATCTCAGGATCCTGGGACTCCTCAAAGGGCAATTTCAGAAGTCCAAAGATACTAAGAGACATGAAAGGAACAGAGTGGGTGATGATTTCCTAGGAGACAGAAGCTCTGTCAGACCTGATAGAAGCTCTGTCAGAAGAGCAGAATCTACGCTGCCAGCATTTCAGGAATGGAAGATGACTCTTCAGGTTCTGTGCTGCTTTCATGCTGTTTCCTGACTTTTCACCTTTAGACTTTTTGTCTATTTCTGGGAATGCTGCCAGACTGAAGGCACTTTGCTTGCAAAGCTGTCTAGCCTTACTGACTGTATCCCTTCCCAGATACCTTAGGTGAGTGCCTGAACATCCACGTAGCAGCCTGCCCCAGTGGCCTACAAACTATACTGTACAACATCCTTGACACATCCTCACACAGGACCATTCCCTCCTCCTAACTGTTCTTTTACATCCTTCCATTCTCTCCAAAACTACATGGCAACACTGCTAAAAAAAATCAGATGTTGAGACACATTTTGGCATAAGATCAATCATTGTTTGTTCTGATGAGAACCGCATGCAGTAGATTCAAGTGAAAGACAACTTGCATTGTCAACACCTCCTCTTCTCTTCTCTTCTACCTTCCCACACTTCAAATAATTATCAATCACCTAAATGCATCAAGATTTATAAAATATAACTTCAGCCTGTGACAGCAAAATAATGCCCTTTCTCTCCCCATCTCCCAAAAAGTCCCAAGATAGCAAGCTTTCCTACTGATCTACCTGGATAACTCTTCCTGTCCAAGAGTTCACAGTGGCTGCTAATGCACTGAGTAGCACATAAATGTCAGAGCAAGCTCCAAGGTGCTGGTCTGCCTATCAACCAGATCAGGGGGCTGGCTAGACCTCACTGTAGCTTTCTGCTAGCTCTTTCAACATCCAGATGTGGGATGATGGACTGGTGCCTCCCTGGGTGAAGATGCTGCCACCACACACCCTGAGGCCCGAGAACTTCAAAATGTCCTGAATCCTCTTGTTCATACACTGCTAAAATGTCCCTGGTAAGCATTGTGCATATAATATAAAACCATATAATCACAGCTTGCTGTCCTTACCCTCTGCACAAAAGTTTCATCTCTTCCATTTCAGTCCTTTCCCTCAGAGATAAGGTCTAGAACATACCATACCTTTTTCCCAGGTTCTCAGGAATATCCCAGTTGTAAAGCCTACCACGACCAGAGAGACAACCAAGGAGGCTGTTAAATGTTGATGAAGAAGGGTTGCTCACAGTCTGTCTGGAGAGAAGATGGTAACTATCCCTATGCTCTTCCTGAGGGAGTCTCAGAACCTGGTAGTGAAATCAGAAACTTGAATCCATAGCTCTGAGTGCAACTCAAACGGTAGCTAACCAGGTTTGTAGAAAGCATGGTAACTACGGGGAGAATTGGGACTGTGAAAGAGGATTTTGCAAAGTAACTATATGTTGCTTTGGGGTAGGTGGCCCTGACAATCCCTGCTGTGATCATCTCTGTCTTAACTAACTTCTAGCCTTGAAAAGGCAGCAAAAACTCATGAAGGTGCCGAGACGCTAATTCAGGTATCAGTATCTTCTACCACTTCCCAACCACATGCCAGACTTACACCCTGTCTCTGGTACTTATATGCAATATGGTCTTCACCAAGGAATGTGCTGCATCTTTCAGTCCTTCAGAAATGTCTGTCTGTGCATTTTAAGTTTTGGAAGTTTGGGTTTTGTCTGTTCTAATAAATACTTTTTCCCCCAATATTTAGACAACACATTGAGCTTATCCTCTCTTGACACTCTGAGACACTGCCAGGAAAATCCAGGAAAACCAATGAAAAAAACCTGTCTATGCCATGGACTTGCATTTTTAGAGGCCAACACATGAAGAAGCTGAGGCCTGGTTTCCTGATTTGACTTTGACTGGCAGGGATCATGACTGAGTCTGGGGGTATAAGCAAGCAGCAGCAGTACAAGATGGAAGAAATCAACATGTGTAACATTTCTTAGTACAATAAGTAGAGGACAGGGATTTTGCATGAAGTAGTTTACGATGTGACCTTTGTATCCCAGGACACAAAAAGGCAATGGAAGTTGCAGGAGGTGGATAGTGTCTCTTTTCAGCTTCCTACTTTTGGCACTATGCCAGTAATTTCTTCTTTTTTCTGCACATGGTGTGAAAGCACAGCATACGAGAGGAGGCAGGAGTCAAGCTGATCCCAAAGACCTCCTGTCTCCCCTTCAGGAAATGAAATGCACATTTCACAGCATTCTTGCAAAGGTGGAGTTAATTGAAGCAATTTTTACAAAGGTTTCCTAAGCCAGGGCATCAGAAAGTATGAATTGACTGTTATGCATTGACCGTTCCACTAATGTTGACCAAACAAGAGATGAGAAAAATTTAGATACCATGTACCTGACTGGGACATCCTGGAAATGCAGAGGTGATGTACAAGGAACCGATGCACTACAAGCAGAAAGATCTTGCTGTTAATAAAGAAACCTGTCTGGACAGCGGACAAGAGACAGGGATAGGAATCTCACTGAGGACACCAGCACCTCTGGGGAAGACAGTGTAAGGGTGACATTCAATCTGTGTGCCCAAAGCACCCACAGACTGAGGGATCTGCTATACAGGAGATTTACCTCCCAAACTGCCTTGATGGCTACTAACTTTTCGGTTCCAAACTGACTGGAAGAAAGCTGCAGGGGCTGGAGTCTGCCAGCTTCCACCTTCTTACCATGACCTTCCCTCTGTGCCCAGCAGCGTTCTCACATTAATTGACTTCCACACCACAGAAGGAGTGAACCAGAGACTTATCACTGTGATCACTTCCATCCCTGTTCTAAAGTTCTCCCTCCTCTAGCAATTCCCTTATGTTTGCAAATGCCAGTCTGGTATTAGCACTGTATTTTTTTCAGACATCTGCAGAAAACTGTCCCTAGGGTGTCCACTTATAAAAAATACCCACATTATCACAAGATCGACATCTAACAGTGAACAGGGAGGCATAAAAGCACTACCACGTGCTTTTGCTAGCCAGGCAATGCCTGTAAACATTGCAGTCAGGTTCCCATGCCCTACATCTGGACTGCCAGCCAATACAATGCTGCACAGATTCAGGTTTAATAAATGAGACTTCAGCTTCACTTATGTGCTTTGTAGCATCCTTAGAAGACAGTTACACCTCTGCTTCAGTCTTCCTTGAATACACATGCATATCTAGGTGGTCAACCACCCAGCTAGATATCAATGACTGGGTTCTTCAAGCAGTAGAGCATGCTGTGATTTAGATAAAGGTATTCTTCTCATTTGTTTATGCTACCTAACCCCCATCCCATCTGTGGATGCTGCATGCAATTTAACAAGATAAAAACACTCTCTGCAGATACTAAATTTTAAGGAACAGCTTTTTTTCCCCTCTTGGCATGCAACTATCCATCAGGCTAAGCAACAAGTGACTTGGCAGATAATTCAGGACATATGGCTTTGAAGAACTGGTAATTTAAAAGTACTTGGACAAGCTTCCTCAACTCATTCACCTTAATTTGTGTTAATCTCTTTTACATGTGCTTTAGCAGCTGGTACAGCTAAAAAAGTGTAGGAAATATAATGCAAGTGACAAAATAACCTTTTCCTGAGTTGTATTACTGTATACCACAAAAACCTCACTCACAAACTGAGGAACAGAAGGAGTCAAATACAGTTCAAAGCTGTTAAACACATATGCCTCATCTGTAGTCACCAGGTGGCACCAGATGTATCCATACATTGATAATCAGCTTAAACCCACTGTAACCCAAGCGGTCTTTGAAATGCAAAGCACATCACGTATAGTTATTAGGTTGAGCCCACTAGCTAAGTGCTCAGTAGGCTAGAGAGTTTAGCTATAACTTTAACAAGATCTGACTGTTGGTTTGGGTTTGGGCTTTTTTTGAGGAGAAGTATTAAAGAGTAAGATTCAGTGGCATCTCCTAGTTTTGAAGATACTGGTTGGAAAACTTTTCCAAAAATACAAAACTGTATTATTTTAACTAAATGCATTAATTCTTGGTGAGAATTAACATCTTTTTACATTTTTTCCACTTTTATTTTTAAACATATAAATGTTTAAAGAATTAAATTTTGGAGAAAAAACAGTTCTTTCAAAAGACGTATTTCAGTTGTCCTGAGGAATTGTAGTTTTCTGTTGATACAAGAGGATATTTTTTTCGGGCTTTCTGACATTGTCTTGAATTATGAAGGAAACCCTATGCTTAAAAGTTCTTCCATTTTACATATACAATTACATTATTATATGAGGGTGAAGCTGAAATTAGCTATGCATCATACATAGTATATTATGTCATGAATATAAAAAAATAGTGAGAGCTAATTGCCTGTAAATCATGAGTCATATCAGGTTTTTTCTGCATTTGAATGTTCATAACTTTCATCACTAATGAAATATTTGGGAATCTAAACTGTTTTTTCAGCTTGGCAGTATTTAGCA
>NW_009626225.1:0-11483 GCF_000690535.1 Cariama cristata | reverse complement strand
ATATAATATAAAATATATATAAAAGTTTGGTTGATAGAGTTCATGTCTACATATTTAGCCTAATATGGCCTTCAACTCTAGGGCCTTTAGGTGTTACTGTAATACAAACAACAGTAACATATATATATATACACACACACACACATACATATATAGCGCTCTACCTGATACCTGAAGTATAAATGTGGATTAACAGAACATTTATGGATACTGCTAACTAACTAAATGTTGATATTATGTAACCCACACATTTCTCACACAGCCACTGACAGCTCTCTGAATCTGGAACAAAAGTTACAAGACCTACACTACAGAATTGATTTTCAATTCTTCAGTGACCATTATAAGCAACTGATTTGTCAAAAAGTTAGCCACTCCTTCTGCATCAAAAACATAGCTTTCTGAGGAGCGCTTTACAGAGTCTGAAAACATGATAGACTGTAATATTTCTTTGGTGACTGAAATGGCTAATGAGAACAGATGGCAAACCTACATGTATGAACATGGGAAAAAGGAGCTGACAAATGTCAACGTGACAAAAGAAATGAACTCTGATAGCTTGAATGTGAGTTTTATTAATACAGTTTGAATCCCTGTGTATTCCCTGTCTGTACACAAGGAAAGCAATTCTAAAAACAAAACAATTGTGACAGAACAGTCTTTTTTAATTCCCTTTCCACATGAATAAGAACATCACAATGCTCTCGGAAGGAAGGAATGTGCATTCATTCACCTTGATACTTGTTAAAGGAAAAGAAGCCTGGATTCTTATCCAGTTCATGATAATTCACTCATTCTTCAGAGTTAAAACAGCTGGCAATTGTGAAGTAAAATACCAGCATAACATATCCACAGTAGAAAAGATAAAATTTATTTTTTCGCATTGCTAAATTAACACAATATTCAGACACTATGGAATATAGGAGGAACAAGAAACTGACTGAAAGGTCATGAAATGTTAGCTGAGCCATTTTTTAATATGATACAGTCTAGACTACTGAAAACTTCACAAAATTAAAAATAGAAGTATTCTTGTTATTCAGGCTAGCTTTCCACATTTTTCAGTCCTATCTTCCGTTCCGCTGGTTATGTAAGGATTACATTTAAGCTAAGTATTTTACGACTGCCCAGATTCAATATTTTCATTTATACAGGAATTAAAATGGGTAGCTATAAGTTTTGATTTTATTTTTTCTTCAGGCTAAATGATTTGATTTTTTAAGTCAGCAGAATTTTCAAGATAGCCAGCCTTCTATACTGTAGTCATGCATCTAAATGGAATATAAAGACAAAACGTAAAAGATTTATTATAGGTTGTAAATATGTCACTAATGCAGAATTACTGGACAATACACATACAACTGGTGCCAAAAAAGCTTTTAGCTTTGTTGCTGAACTGGATTCTTTACTGCTGAGAAAATGAATTAATGGAGGACGTGGAAGGGGGAGGGGGGCTCTTTCCCGTCTTCGCTAGTAAATCAACCACACTATACTTTTAGAGTCATACAAAAGTAAGAAAAGGCAGCCTCGGAGATTAACATGATTCCAAGTATTTATAAGAAAAAAATGCCATACTGGAAGTTATAAATTATTATCAGACACGTAACATTTTTTCATTTAACAGATACAAGTGAAAAGCTGCTCTGTTCCGAATCCAATTCTCAAACAAAGATGGAGAAAAGAAAAGATGACATCATTCATCTTCTTGTTCTTTTCTAATTTCAGCAGACTCTACAACTTTGCTTTAAACAGTACTGTTTGGAACTAAAAATACGACTTTCTTAATTTAGAGAGCCCAGCAGTTACATAACGCCATGTAGCATGTGTGCGCTATTACGGCAACATATCAATTTTAAACATAGATGTAAACATTTTTTTTACTTCTGTATGAATTAACCATCCTGGGTAAGTAAGAGATTGCAGTACAGGCAGTGTAAGAATCTTACCAGTTCTTGTTTCACTGGATGTTCCTTTGGATTGATTCCCTGAGTAGCCAAGTATACTATAAGAGAAAAACATGGTTTTTTGAAACTGAAGGCTGTCATGACTGAGGACCCAATCAATTAGTCACATAGAAACTGTAGTTTCCACATAAAACAATTAATAAGAATTGGAGTTAACTGTGTTGTTAAGTATCTGACAAACTATTATCATCAAATGCTGCAGCTAAAAAAAAAAAAAAAAAAAAACAAAAACAAAAACCACACACCACCAAAAAACTAACCTGGTTAAACTTTCTGTCCTTAAGAGGACAGAAAAGTTTGCCACGAAAAAACAGAAAGAAACATCCTCATGCATGTACAAAGTCAGCTTTTGTAAATAAAAATTTTTGATTTGGAGTTTCAACATCATTTACCCTATGGATGGCAATAATTAGGGTCCTCAGGGTAACTCCAAGTTTCTAATTATTTGGTGATGAAATATGATTATTTATTGTTTGCAGTTGTCTAGAAAGTGTTCAAACGGCAAACATAAATACTTTTTCCTCCTACCACATACTTACCCCAGAACATTGAATTTAACGTGTACACTGAAACCAAATCCAGCTTTGCTTGCTCAAGAGGCTCTAACTAGAATGAAAACAAAAAAAACACATTTGCACATTTTTAAGCAAGATGTGCACAGATTCTAGTAATATTCACATTTTATAATTGTGAATTTATTCATAAAAAACTACACACTGAATGAGCACATTTTTGCACCACAGGCTCACTCTATGCCTATTTCTGTGCCACCACAGAACCATTCTCTCCTCTGCAAGTATCCATGTCATTTTCCCAGTCTGATATTAAATGCGAAAACACCATACGGCCAAAAGCACAAAAAAAAAAAAAAGAAAAAAAATATCACTTGGCACATAGCTTTTAGACTACTGTTCCCATAGTTAGAAGTAAGTCCCTATTCTTCCACAGAAATTTAATTCAAAATAGTTGTTGCTATCAATGGAAGAAAAAAAAAAAGTCTTAAGATTGCTGAAGCTCAAATGTGAATATAGTATGCTAGAGACAATCAACGAACACTACACATGGTAGATTGTGTGTTCAATGCATGCTGGAATACTTAGGGCTCTAAAGCAAAGGCAGAATAAAGGTAATGAGGGTTTTTTTTTTCCTGACTGTCAAAGTCAATTTATTATTTCAGTCCTATAGGATTTCCAGAAACTCTGATAACATCATTGTACAGCTCACTAGTTCTAACATGGATACTGTCAAAAGATCGGTGTTGTCAAGACTGTTTTCTTCAAAATTTATTTGTGTTAGAAATCCTCAGAGGATAAAGAAGCTCCCTCACGTGCTGGCTTTTTCTTGCCCTATGGAAAGAAATTACATGTTAGGCTTTAAATGTTAAAAGATAGAGAGGCTTATATGAAGTCTTTGGGCAGCACCTTGCTCTGTCTTTATGCCCTGAAAAAACCCCACATATTACAGACTTATGCTTATAACATAGCTAGAGGAGACAGCTCAGTTTTTCAAGCACCAGGTTCTGCAAGTCTAGACTTCTAGAATCAGATCAGTTCTCACTGCTGTCAATTCACCTTTACATCCTTCTGGGTATACCGAGTTCCATTAAGTTTGTTGTGAAAACGTCTCAGACAAAAATGTGAATTACCTCTCTGTTACTCAGCATGCACTTTAAGGAAGGTCAGGAATAAGCTAGAATGTCCTCTACCTAAATAACTCACTGGTAAGATCAACACTTTTCAGCTTGGAAGGGCATGCATTTCATTGTTTAGTTTGTAAGACCATCTGGATATCTTAGAAATGTAAGAATTTCAAATGTTAGGTATCAAGGGTAGGAAGTGTCGTATTTGTTATTTCCCTGTGCGGTAGCTAGCCTAACAGACCCTTTCGTTTCAGTTTGGGTTCCCAGGTATTCTGGTATTAATAACAAAAAGGTTGTCAAAAGGAAGATTATTTACCTTTTGGAGAAGCTCACTCCTGGAAACTGACATCATTGTCTTCAGCATCTCATCTACAGAACCAAGAGATTTTTCAAATGCTGCAAGGTAATCATGAATTTCAGTGGGGTATTCTTCCGTATTAATATCATCTTCTGACATTTCCATCTGGAAAGAGGAAACAAAACTAATAATCCTTTTCATTAAGTCCCTACAGGGTCAAAAGACCGTATTTTACAATACAAAGCATTAGTATTCATTCATTAAACATCACAAGAAATGCCTAGTTCTGAAGAGTTCTAGCAGGTAATGTCAATAGTGATACAGTTAAAGGTCCTGTAATTTCAGGGATAACTCCTAACTGCTGTGCAAAATGGCATGAAGGAGCATTACAAATGACATGACTGTAGTACCTATTCTTGTAACAGTCCCAAACCAGTATTTAGCTTTTATGGTCTGTGATAGAAAGAAATTATTTGCTTGTTTAAAAGAAGTGCTCTATAAATCACAGTATATAAAGAGCTACACCAAGCAACAGGCAGGACACTAGGGAAAAAAAAAAAAAAAAAAAAGAAAAAAGGAATGGGGGATATGGCTTCAGCGTGTCTTAGGAACAGACATGACTTCAGCTTTAAAGCGGTTATGCAGCACCAGTTATGTCAGGGGCAGTTACATCTTCCAATGCTAAATTTAGGAGTTGGTCGTAGAAATTCTTCTTGTGAACCCTGTATCCAGTTTTCTGTATTCTCTATGGGTTACTATAATCTGCGATATAACTCTACCAGTAACAAAGCTGAGCTGATTTTGGGATTTCAGAATACTCTGGAAATCTTGTAGACACATCTATGCACAGCAACTGTGAGATAAACAACAAAGATGTAAAAAATCCCAAAGCACTCCTTTTTTGATCCCAGCATTCACAGTAACATGGCACAGCTACTGCCAAGCCATTTGGCTGCTGGCTTACAATCGGTATCTTTAATTCCTCTCAAATCATAAATCACATATTATTCGGGGAGTTAATGTTACCTAAAGCTACGTTATTTTCTACAACTTCTACTGATTGAGCAACAACTTTTGGAACATTATAAGGAAAGAAGACAAGAAATGTGTAATTCTCCTGCCCATTTGGGGAGCTGCATCGAGAACAGTGGGAGCACCCGCATCACTGCAGTCCTTCCTACATAGGATCAGCGTGACAATCCCACTACCCAGACGCTGAGGACAGAGGGCAGGAACTTAAGTAGGAGAAACTGCACTTTATCTATGAACACAAAGCCACACAGTCAGTGCGAACAGCAAGGAAACGGCAAACAGCTGTCACATCACTGGAGTTTGTTTTAGATCACAATTTGATCTTTCCCTTGTCCTGGCAAGAGGTATGTGTGAGAGAGGTTTCTTTTTACTTATATTGTCTCCTGGAGGTCAAACAGGAGGAAGACTGGGAGAAAAAACAGTGTGGAGCTACTCAAACTTGTCTGCAACTCCAGTTTTAACCACACCAGCGTGATTCCAGAAATACGATCAGCCAGTTAACAAGCCCAGTTTCACTGCTGTTGTTTGCATAGTTAAGAACCGTAATCCTACCCAGCTGCATGACTTTTCATCCTGGTCAGAGCTGTTTTTCAGATTGAGTACAGAATCAGAATGCTAATCATGACATGCTGAAGGTCCCCTCCCTGCCCCAGTACATAACTCACATGTGTAAATACTGTTTCAGTCAGCTGCGGCAGACCTAAGCAAGAAAGCTGAGTTGGACCTACAAGATGCTGCCCACAGAAACGCAAAATACCAATACCATTATTTCTGCCATTTACAATGGTATTGTTTGTGTTTCGTTCTGTCCTGGCCACCTGCATTATAATCACCCTTCTTAGGTTGATCAAGAGTCCAGAAACAATGTTGTTAACTATTAGTCATATAATACAGGATAAAAAAATACTCAAAGCTACAGAAGAAACTAGATTTTCCAGCTGTTAATACAGTTAAGCTTGGTTGGAAGGTGTCCGTCAATACACATTTACTCAGCGTACACATACAGGGAGAGAGGTGTAATCCAATCCAACAATCATCTACAGAACTTGCCATCACTACAATACTTAATCTACTGTACTCTTAATTTGATAGACAGGCATGAACATAGCGATAAATTCCATCTTTTCTCTCTTCCTTTAGCAGGACATCCAGCACCAGCAACTGCAGGAATAAAAAAAAAAAACCCACACACCAACAAAAACCTGTAGCAGGAACGTGTTATCAATCAAAACTAACTCGAGCTATTTCACAGTAGTCGCAAGGATAAACAGTCACTAGAGCATATATGATAGTCTTTCCAATATCGCAAGCTAGACCTAAAGAACGAGACAGAGAAAGAGTAGGAAGATAGAAGGAAAGATAACAGATATAGTCCAAATTATATTTTTTATGATTGCTGTCTCATGAACAACAAAAAAAATTACCTTGTATCACAAAGTATTTACTTGACACTGTCAATTAGCAAGGAAAAGGGAAAAAAATGTACCAGCCTTCAATGGAACAAGGCTGCACATGAGCCCGTGTACAGCACCCTCCATTGACAAGTCTGCTCCTCCTGCCCAGGGAGGGGGAAGAATTTGTTGAACTTGTGTTTTCTATTCATTTCAACAGGAACTAGCAAGTTCCTACTCCTGCTGCGTAGGGACCTCTCTCTTTTCATTAGACTGTTGTTTCAGCATTACTAATCTCTAAGCAGGGTCTGTTACAGTGTTGGCACATGCCAACAATAAGGCAGCAGTCAACAGCCTAAAATAGTTTTGATAACATTAAATCAACAAGAGCAAACTTATGCTACATTAGAAAACGTGTACACCGGAAACTCCACATAATTGTTTCTGCCAAAATCAACACACAGATTGCACAGTCACACCTGCAGAACGACAAAGCCAAGGATGGGAGGAACTAAGATCACATCACTGATTCTCTAAACAAATCTAAAGGTTATAGTGCCCTCAATAGCTATGTTTCAGTTATTAAACCACAAACAAAAATTTCCTCCAAGTTTAAAAGTGTTCCTCTGTATATTTTGAACAAGCAGAAATATAATTCAGTTCCTGAAGTCGATGTTTACTACACAGGTTTTCTCTGTCAAATTTGCTGACTTTCAACCAAATTTTATTTTGCAAAGATCCCGCTTAAAAAAAATTAAGGTCAGTACAAATATTCCCATAAGAGAAGTTACAAAAATACTTCCTGGGTAAGCACGTGAACAATGGAGAAATCTAAAGGAAATAAGGATAAGACAGCATTTTCACTGTCAACACTTACCATGCAGAACATATAATCTGTGGTGGTGTGCATGATGATAACACTTTCTAAGATCTTTAATTCTGAGAATGCAAAGGAAAGTTCACAACCCATAAACATAAAATAGCAAAGGCCTACTTTGATTAAAGACACCAAGGCAAACAGGTAGTGATGAAAAATGTGGTATAACTTCATAACATCAATCTACCAGAAACAACTTTCCCTTTTAACCCTGAGCTCAAAAACTGCCATGTAGTTTTGCGGAAAACAGCATAAAAGAAATATATTTGAGGAAGAAAAGGACTTTAAATCACAAAAGTAAACCGTTTTCATGGGAAAACTTATTCATTACATTTAAGTCTCATCAAAAATTGTCTTATAAAATGAGTTTCCACAGGTGGAAAGTTTCTGAATATCCTGAAATTTCTGAAAAATTCTGAATAAATTCTCATTTATTCAGAAGCAGGACTATATTTACATGAAGTTCTGCCTCAGTCAACATAGTATAAAACAGAGCAAGTAATACACTCAACCTGCAAAAAGGGAAGGGAGGGAAATATCAGACATTATGAACCACAGAAGAGACATAAATATGAAAAGGAGACAGCAAGAGAAAATACATCATCTTCTGCAGACTGTATAAAAAAAAGACTAAACAGGTGACAATCAGAAGCAGTTTGCCATAGTGCTAATGTGGCAATTGATCTAAGATCCAACTGAGTTAAATGCTGTATTAAGGAAGTTTAAATAAAAACAAACAAAATACAGCTGATTGTGCACAATACAACTAGCAAAATCGTCCATTTTCACACTTATCTTTCAGGAGAATGAAGAGAACTCTCTAGACTCCCTTCAAGAAAAGGACACCCACGACCGGCATACAAAGGTAAGAAAAGGAAAAAGGGAAACTGCAAACAATTTGCAGCTGGCTTTTACGAATAATCTTTTGATATACCTGCTGCTTTAACACAAGTCTTAGAAAGTAATTGCCAGCTGGCTTGAAAAGCAAAACCAAACCTCTCTTCCTGCCTACCCTCACAGCAAAACTGTATCTGTCATACTGAAAGATTTAAACTCTAATTAGGCCCCGGGTACCTCTATGAGAGATTTTCCTGAAGATGCATGGTGAAAGTAATGGAAGCTACATGCATACATCAATGAGGCAATAGGAAACCCCAAAAGACAGAATTAGAAAATGCTCAGTGTCATGCACATGCTTTCCAACTGGAATTAAAACTGCAAGTTCAGGATAAAAATGGTGTATTTGAAATATTTTATAACATGCAAACAGAAGAAGACAAAAGTAATTTAGCGCCCTTCATTCTGCTTAATATTGCAACTCACTTCACACTTCATGTTAATTCTTACCTATTTCTTAAGCACTAGAAGGCCTTGTCTTCATACTGAGCTCAAATCTTTTGGGTTTTTTTTCAGATTATTAATCTAACAATAGACTTTCCTTCTTTTCATGGATATTTACAGATTATATAAGGAAAACCAAAACAAACCCAAAACCTTTTAGTGAGGGCATATAAAAACACTCTCAAATTCAAACCAAATGCATTAGCAACATCAACATGTCAAACTATCTCTATCAGCTCCTAAAAACTGACACTGTCCTCCCTCTCGTGAGTTCTGACTCCCAACCTGCAGTGAATGTAGCTGATGTGCAAGCGCAGCAGAGATGTCCCTTCTGCTCTAACACTGTAGTTCACTGCTGTGGCTATAGGACAACAGAGCAACAAGCACCTTAAATTTAAAGCTACCAGAGATCATGACTAAGTTCTTTGATCACAAACCTCTCTTGGGCAAAGAAATCCACTTTATTGCATGTTTGGAAAGCTGTAAGTATGATAGGCTCTAACCAGTGGCAGACAGTCTTCAGCATTATTGCTACATAATAAATAATTAGTTGCCCGCTAGTCATCACTGTGTCCACAGATCTGCTTTGCTACCAACGCCTTTCAAACCAGCTTGGGGCAGCTGGAGAGCAGACCTAGTACAATTAGTCAGAGCACTCTTGCAACGCCAACTCATAATCTTGTTTGCAAGAAAGATTTCCATTGCAAAAGTAATTAACCCTACCATGAAATACCAAGAATGCACCAACAGGCTTATCTTGATCTCCTTAAAAATATCCCAACTCAAGCCATGGTAGTTACCCAATGCATGGTACTTACCCAATCTCACCTTGGCTTAAACAACCCATATTCACTGCAGCCCCATCTATATCCACACCAATCAGCTTTGATGTAAGCCTTCAACTCAATCTGCATGATTCTTAAAACATTTTTATTCTCTGTAGTCAGCTGTCCTAGATTCCACATCTTTGATGACATAGTTGTTTCCTCTTCTGAACGAATCCAATATACTCTGGCTCTTGTTCAGCTCCAACCTGTCAGTACACCCATCAGTAAGCACGATGATAAAACCAGCTTTCTTTAGGTATGTCCAGAACACTTCTTGGTGAGAGGTTTTCAGAAAAGCTCTCACACTTAGTTCAAGACTGGGGCTTTAAAGTGATGTTAAATTTGTACATCTAAATTGGTCTTTAAAACATATACTTTTGGTTGCACTGAACCTAGCAAGAACTTCTTGTACACCAAAATACTGTCTCCTGGCACAGAACAGTTTACACACAGTGGGTTTTTGTTCGTGACAGCAATCAATACTGAATACTTCTGTCCTACCAAATTTGCAGCAACAGGAAATAACCTGCCTCTAGTCTATAGCTCCTGTATACTCTAAACCATGGAGTCTACTACCTCTTCAAAATTTGCTGCCGCTCTCTGCTGCTATCAGCGCCATGCATATCCAGAATTAAAGCCAAAGAGTTTTTTAATCCTTTTAAACTGTTGACCTCCTTTGTTTCGTTCAGCCACTAGCTGTGCAATTTGTGAAAAAGTACGTCCTTTTATCAGAATTCCATTGCCCGTATTTGCACTTCACGCGGTACTTTTCTCTACTAGTTAGAACAGCGACCCTGATCTATTTTTGGCTGTTCATTATTTGACTGTGCTAACAAGACTCAGTTCAACTATTAGAAGCATATTTACCCATTTTTGGGCTGAACATAACGCAGTAACTGTGGGATGTTGTGTTCTAAGCAGTCTTATTGATGCGGGAGGAAAAACAGGGACAATCTTTTCTACCTATCCCCTCAACAGAATTTAAGAGCTGATAACCTGACAAAAAGGAGACCAACTACTATCAGCAAAGAAAAGGGCTGTGCAGAATCATAGAAGTAAGGGAGTAGTAGGGAAAACTCGTTTGGAGACATGATGATTTCACAGGGACTGAAATAGATGAAATAAAACCTTGCAGGGTGGAGAACAGAGATGCACTCTGGCCTGGCACAGGAAGAGAGGGCCATCCTCAAGGCATGACTCCAGCTGAAAAGCCTGTAGTCCATATTCTCTTTTTCATCGGTAGCTAAACAAGTCACGCATTAAACTGTGCTTATGCTAACAAAGTTGGTACCGCACAGGACTTGACCTTCAGTTCTGGGAAGTTCCAGAGGAGCGTCCACGTATTTGGGACAGTAACAACAGAACAACTTGGACTGTTTAACATTGACTTACAGCTCCCCTGTAAGCCTAGTTTAGCTCTCAGGCCACACGCAGGTTCCTTGATCGCGTGCATACCAGGTGAAGGAGATATGCATGCAAACCGAAGCTTTCCCAACAGCTTATAACCAAAATCCCCTGTTCCATCACCTCTTTGTGAAAGATGAAACACCTTACCGATCCTTTACAGCCATGCTATCATCGGGTTTTAGCATCTGACCAGAGACAAGACCTCCCAAAGGAGCTGGACGTACCCCTGAAGACCCACACAGGACTGCTGCTCACAGCACACCGCCCTGCTCTGATGCAAACCCCCAACAGCTTATAACCAAAATCCCCTGTTCCATCACCTCTTTGTGAAAGATGAAACACCTTACCGATCCTTTACAGCCATGCTATCATCGGGTTTTAGCATCTGACCAGAGACAAGACCTCCCAAAGGAGCTGGGCGTACCCCTGAAGACCCACACAGGACTGCTGCTCACAGCACACCGCCCTGCTCTGATGCAAACCTTTTTATGCCAGCCTCACCCCCGCGCCTCTTCTCACCGCACTGAAAACTGGCAGGGTGGAGACAGCAGCCATCAGAGGCCCTGACCCCCGACAACGCACTTCCCTCTTTTCAAACGCCTCTGGAAAAAAAAAACCCTAAAAACCACACGAAGCGATCCGACTGCGTGGGTAACAACTCCCACCCCGACGTCAGGCCTTCGTTTCCCCGGTCCCAGGCCCACCAC
>NW_009626224.1:0-4471 GCF_000690535.1 Cariama cristata | reverse complement strand
TTTTTGGTGTTGGTTTTTTTTTTTCCCCTTTTTATATGGCAGTATGTCTTCACCATGTTATCTATTAACTGAAAATATGACTCAGTATATATTTAACTAAGAATAACTGTTAGTATGTCCCTAATGTAACTGCTGTCATTAGTAATAGCTAGCTGGGGTTAAGATGGGGCGTAGATATTTCTAGCTGACCTGTTATGGGTAGCTGAAACATAAGCACTACTTTTACTGGAGATGCTGGAGCCAAGACAATGCAGTAGCTCAAGGCCCAAGAAGTCTGTAGCTGCTAAAATTCATCAGTCTGTATGGCCTGACTGATTTACAGAGTGGTCATTGGAGCTAGAGTAGATCTAGATAGAATAACTTATGCTTTGTTGCTGGGGTTCACTCTTGTTATAAGGACAAATTCCTGTTCATATGGCAATGTTATAGGGTAGATATTGTGCTTATAGGAACATCATGATTTTATGGTCATCAGATATCACTGATATTTTTTATACTTCTTGAGATCCACTTAGGTTTCAGTGACACTTTAAAGAATGGGCATTGTCCCAAAATATCTGTAGTTCTCAAAACAAACAAAAAAAAATCATAGAAAAATACTGCATTTGGGAGTGGGCTGCTCATTTCAGACACTCAAGCTTAGTGTATATTACTCAAATAGATTTGAGGAGTGTGGATCCCAGGAAATGGTCACTGAGGTGACACACACAGTGTCCACTGATGATACGTGGGATTTTTGCTCTCAACTTGCAGCTCGTGGGACTGCCAGCGTTGCCCTCCTACTGGAGCCTGGGCTTCCAGCTCAGCCGCTGGAATTATGGGTCTCTGGATGAGGTGAAGAAAGTTGTGGAGAGGAACAGGGCGATTGGACTCCCTTATGTAAGTATGGGGTTTGAGGAGGGCAGCAACCCCATGAAGGCAGAGCTCTGCAGGAGAAATGACCCAGAGATTCTGACCATGGTGTTCTGCAACTGGTTCATTTCACATCAGTTTAAATTAGTAAATTTCTAATAAATAAGCTTCTGGTGTCAAAGGTTTTTGCACATTTTAGTGGTAGGTGCATTATCAGAATGTGGGACATGACGGGGCTTAATTACAGTACATTTTATTTCAGCACTTTATTGTAATATTTTTTCAGTTGTACTTTCCAACTATATGCACTTATCTTCTTATGTTACCTAATCCATGAGATATTTTTTTTAATTGTCCTGTGGGCAATTATGGAACAATATATTATTCTTAATTGACAACCAAAGGTAAAGTACAATTAACTTTTAAAATTACATTTCAGATTACATTAGCCTGATGTCTTAAATAGAATAATAAAAATAATTCAAAATACCCTAATATTGAGTTGAGGCAAAAATGGCTGGATTTAAGGCGAGAGCTCTCAAAGTCAGGCAACTGCAATGAAATAGCCACATGTCCAGGCACTATTTGAAAGAATGCCAATATACACATTCATTCAAAATCTGTTAATGTTAAATGCAGCTCTTTTTAGGCACAAAAGATGTGTCAACACTACTAATGAGGGCCACAAGTATGAGATGAGATGCATGTTGTTTGCAAGTGATCCTGACAGCGTATTTTCTGCCAGGCTGCAGTAAACTCCCAGCAGTAAATTCACTATAGGACAAACGGGAATTGTCAGAAGAAATTCTGTTGGACTAACAGAGAAAATCTTTACTTATCACTTCTCATGTTAGGATTGAACTCCCTTCTCTTTCAGGATACTCAGATCACTGATATTGACTATATGGAGGAAAGGAAAGATTTTACTTATGACAAAGTGAAATTTCAAGATCTCCCTACTTTTGCAGCTTATATGCATAGCTATGGACAAAAGTATATTATCATATTGGTAAGCATTTAACTATTTCTTTTTCTTTTGTAAGTACTATAATTGTAACTATTTATTACTATATTTTGGTTATTCTATGCAATTGTTGTATGGCTGAACATTCTAGTAGTCTATAATAATTGATAGAGTGTGTCCTGGTTTCTTCTTATTTTTTGTTTTCTAATTATTTATAGGATCCTGCTATTAGCACACAAAATCTAGTTGATGGTAATCCATATGAAAGCTACGTCAGGGGAGGAAGCAAAGTCTGGGTTAATGATTCTGATGGAGTAACAGCATTACGTGGGGAGGTAATCGCGTTTTTATGAATTTGAATTTGGTCTGTTGTCACTGTTATGGTTTAATTTGGGTCAGGGGGGTCCTTTTAAACTCTCACTTTCTAAGTCACTTCTTTCAGTAAAATTACCTGCCAGTGAGAACGAAGTTTGTAAGTTCTCACTTAGGATACGATACTTCTCAACTTCTCTTGATTTTTTTTTTTTTTTTTGGAATTTTTTACATTAAACAAAAAGGAAAAATAAAGTGGTTTGAAAGCTCAAGGGACAATTCGTCAGCCAGATCCTCTCTATTTTAAGTAGCGACTGAGGAGCCAGCTCTCACATTATCCTTTTAATTTACAATTTTAACTTCTATAGAGAAATTTTTCTGTTGTGTATTGTTTCTTTTATGACCTAAAAGAAAAGCAATTGAAAACTCCAAAGTTAAGAAACTCATACTTTTTCTGCCTTCTTTTGGCATGTAAGCTGTTGTCACTCTAGCAGTTTGTCGTTCAAAAGTCTACATCAGAGCACTATATTAGCACTGCCCTCGATGGCTAACTATGGGGGTCCTGGTGGACCACAGGCTGAACATGAGTCAGCAGTTTGCCACTGCAGCAACAAAGGCAAATCGGATCCTGGGCTTCATCCACAGGGGCATTAGTAGTGAGATAAAGATGTGATCATCCCATTCTCCTCAATGCTTGTCAGGCTGCACCTGGAGTACTGTGCCAAGTTGTGGTCCTCACAATTCAAAAAAGATGCAGACAGACTGGAGAGGATCTAAAAGAGGGCCACAAAGATGATCAAAGAGCTGGTGAACATGCTCTATTAGGAAAAACTGAAGGAGTTAGGTCTTTTCTCCCTAGAGAAGAGAAGGCTCAGAGGGGACTTCATCACAGTATTCCAGTACTTAAAGGGCAGCCACCAAGAGGACTCTCTCTCCACAAGGAGCCACATGGAGAATATGAGGGGCAACAGATACAAGTTGCATCAGACATTTTTTAAAGTGAGAGTAATCAATCACTGGAACAACCTCTTCAGGGACATTGTAGAGTCCCCGTCACTGGAGGTTTTCAAGATGTGATTGTACAGGGTCCTAGATGATCTCATCCATGTTCCCTTGCCCATGAAATGTGGGACCAGATGATCTTTCAAGGTCCCTTCAAACCTGGGCTGTTCTATGGTTCTATGAACTCTTTTTAATATCATTAAAAGTTCAATCATTTCCCTTTTAATATTGCAGGTGTGGCCAGGGGAAACTGTGTTCCCAGATTTCACCAACCCAGACTGCACTAGCTGGTGGGTGGAAGAATGCAAACGCTTTTATGACATAGTACCATATGATGGGATCTGGATTGTAAGTAATGCAGAACCTTTTTTTTATTTTTATTTTTATTTTTGTTAGTAATTAAGGATAGATGTTTATCAAATTCAATTTGAATTGAATTTTGAAAGTATGTTTACTATTACTAACCTGAAATCAGTGCAGGATGTCTATGTCTTCTGGTGTTGAATTTGCAATTCAAATTTGAATTTTAAATTTGAATTTGAATCATTAATCATGGTATTTAAACAATCAGTGTCCTGTTTTTTGGGTGTTCGGTGGCACTTTAAAATGCTTCAATTGATGAACCATCACTAAAGGCAAATGCTAGCACACTCCTGTACTCAGAACGACAATATTTGGAGATCTGCATACCTGCTCAGTGAACGTATGCTAAACAGGTCCTGAATACAGGGTATAATACGTATGGACTATGTATCTATGCTCCAAGTAGTTCATGGGATTTCTGGTTAGTGAATCTGCAATTGCCATTCCAGATAAGGATCTGGAAAAATCAGGCTTCCCGGATTCTTCCACAAAACAACTAAACTACAGTCTGGCACAGTGGATTTTAGGTACAGTTCATGGAAATCGGATGAGATTAAGAACCACTTTGACTGACCAGACTTTTTTTTTAAAGGAATATCCTGTAATAAAGCTTCTAAAAGTGGGTGCCTGAAGGAAATCTGTACTTAAACTTCTCAATCCCTGTCTCAGCACCTTCTTCCCTTTATTCTTTTTCTGTTTTTCCTACGTCCTTTTACTTAAAAATAAATAAATATTTTGAAAGAAAGCAAGAATCTACTGAATGTTTTGCCATGCATTTTAAAAAGCTGTAACAATTTTAAATTAACCTGTATGGCAAAATACAGTCCTTCAGCTGCTATGTTTGGGGGTGTTGACCCTGGCTGGATGCCAGGTGCCCCCCAAAGCCGCTCTATCACTGCCCTCCTCAGCTGGCCAGGAGAGAGAAAATATATCGAAAGGTTTGTGGGTAGAGATAAGGACAAGGAGAGATCACTCACC
>NW_009626223.1:11433-47350 GCF_000690535.1 Cariama cristata | reverse complement strand
GGACTCTTTTCCAGACTCTTGACAAAAAAATTTTGGCATATGAATGTAGGTGTCTTCAAGAGCACAAGGTGACAAAGCTTCCTATACATTTAATGGAAAGCCAGAGCTTGATTCAGTTGCCTACGTGTAGGTGTCTGATACTATTTATGTTGCCAGAGGTCATCTAAGACATCTGCACTAAACTTGCAGATATGACATAGGACCTACAAAAGAGCTACACCTTTCTGGAAAAGCATCTCAAACGTAGCTGGTATCCTCAAGGGCATCTCAGTGACCCTGGATGCCTACGCTTCAGTAACAGAATCGGAGCAAAAGAGCGTAGAGCTATTCAGGTCACCTACACTAGGCACTGACACCTGTCCTCCAAACATCTCTGCAGACTCCGCTGGCTGTATTAACGGGCAGCAAGAGCTGTTGTGTTGGTGGTGATGGCAGGCGCTCTGACACCTAGCTCCCATGTATGTGTGTGTGCTGAAGGCACCCAAATAACCTGTGCCTGGGGCTGAATGTCAGTGTATGTGCTTAGCTTAGGATGGAGGGCTTTGAGGGGGCGGTTCAGAGCACCCATCAACTGGGTAAGGAATCTCTGCTGTTGAAATCAGATGCTTCCAGTGAGATGGTATTTCTATGGAGGAGGGAATGAGAAGAGGAGGAAGACAGAGAAGAAAGCAGGAATGGAGCAGTTGTACAGGATCTTGGGTTATTATAAAACAGCTGGTCATGGCAAATATTTGTGGAGTGATGGACTATGAGTCAAATAGTACATTTTAATTAAGAAGCAATATGGGCAAAGGTAGGCTGGTAAGTAGGATTTTTTTTTCCCAAAAGAGGAAGCTTTGATGAATTGAAGGAACTAATTAGCAAAGGCAATTGATCTCAGGATTTGAATGTGTGTGTGAGTGTCAGCCAACTACAGAAAATATCTTAAACTTTTATTCCAAGAAAGAAGTGAGAAAAACAAGTAAAGAAGGAATGTAAACGTAATCAAATGAATAACTCAGGGGTAAAGAATCCTAGGAACAAACACGGAACAGAGAAAAAAAATAGGAAAATGGAAGCAGGCAAACTCTTTTAAAAGTTGTAGAGGTAAAAGCAAGATTTTGCAAGCTCCAAGTGAACTACAGCCTTCAAAGTTTGTGAGAAAAGGATGAAATGTTCATGGGTTATATAAAAAAATGAAGAAGTAAGGAAGTTGAGCATTATGGAGTGAACGTTAAAGATATTACAGCTTTTGTTTTCAAAATGTAAGTGAATGTCTTTCCTCTGTTTTCAAGAACATGGGGAGAAAGGCAGTGGTTAATGCAAATGAGGTTATTTACATGAACCTCAGGTGCTTATGAAATGATGAACAGATAACCCCATCATAGGACTTTGAAAGAACTGGCAAATGACACCAGGCTTGGTAGCAAAGTTTTTCAATAAAATTCTCAAGCTAGGGATGATGTTACAGAAATGGAAAATAGCAAGGGTAATACCTATGTTATAGAAATGTGGAAAACATGACATGGGAAACCATAGGCTTGTTAATCTCATCTCAAGCAACCACAGGTCCTTAGAATGAAATAAAAGAATGTGGATAATATGTAAACGAGAGAAATGTGTCATACCAGACTAAACTGACCTTTCCTTGATAGGATAGTTCATTTTCTGAGACAAAGGAAATTAAGCAAATCATACCTATTTAAAATTAAGCGGAACATTTGAGAGGGGGCTACATGGGCAATCATTAGGTGAGCTGGAGAGGGGGATTAGCAGAAGAAATATTACAAAGAACTGGCTAAAGATAAGACATAAATGGGGCTATTATTGAAAGTAAAGGCATTATAGGGGAGGCACTCTCTTTGATGTGGCTCATGATTTAAATATTTTTTGCCAATGCAGAGGGTAATGAGAATATCTGAATAAAATGGGATGTGATTCAAGAGTACTTAGGTCCTAATAACAAGAGTTTGTACTGTCAGCTGAGAGCTTTTCTGAAGTAAAAGGCTGAAAGGCCAGCTGACTAGAAGCCACTGAAGTGAAGAAGCCATGAAAATGACAAATGTGATCTTAAAAATGTCAGTATGTCCAACAAAAATAGGAAAGAAAGCATGTCATTGTAGAAGACATTGGTGACATTTTAGGTGCAATATCTCAATTAACTACAAGTAGGATTTTTTTAGCTTAGTTAGAGCAGGTGACCAGGATGCTTTACAGCATGTCAGATTTGTTTGTTCAATCAACGACAGTTTGCTCATCCTGGTTTTCTTCACATGACTCAGGTTCTTTCCTTTGCACACACATCCCAGTAAGTCCTGCCAGCACTGCCTGGTGCTAGCCTGTCACCTTTGTCCCACCTCTGCTTTCTGCATGATTTTATGTCCCAGATACCAACGGTGGCTTGGCTGGGTAATGGCAAATCATAACTGGGAAGTGACACTTCATATCTGCAACTGCAGTGAAAGTTATTTTAAAATCATCCCTGCCTCTCCTATGCATTGCATTACAGGGCAAGTGCAGATTACAGTGCTTCTGAGGCATGCTAGTGGCAGTGGGCTTGGCTGATTCCCACTCAGGCTTTTGCCCTTTTCCTTTTCTCTTGCTCACCCATCATACCCTAATATGACACTGCAGGAAAAATAATACACCTTGGCTGGCTTTGCAGGCTGTTTGACTTGATGATATGTCATCATAAAACCATCCTAAAACCTTTGCTACAAAATGTTAGTGTGTGAATTTGTGTTAGCTTTTCCTGAGTAACTTCATATAAGAAAAAAACAAAGGATGTTCTCAGGTTTTAGACCTTATATTGAGATTCTTGAGATCAGACCAGAAATAGCTATGAAATCACTACAGCTGAAATGAATGGCTGGCACAAGGTTTGGTGTAAGGGTAAATCACAGGAGATTTATCTGCAGAGGTCTGGCTCTCCTGGTATACCAGGCTTCTTAAAATAAAAAGCATTAGAATAGAAGTTGAGAGCAAAACTTGGCAAAATTTAGCTACAAGAAACACAGGCCCCAACTAAGAACGAGGCCAGTCTCTTGGAAGCAGTGATGAGCTCCCATTGCAAGTGTGTGACAAGGAGAGCTAAAAACGTAATTCTTGCTTGTATAAACAGGCGGATGATGAGTAAGGAACATGGTTCACCCCTGTGAAAGTATATCTGGTGCTGATAGTCACACCTTCAGCATGGATGTCATAAGGGAGGAGACAATAAAGAAAAGCAATAAAAAATTACTCAAGGGCTAGAAAAAATGCCTGCAAACAAAAGGTTGAAAGTTTAGCAAAGAAAGGACTGGGAAGTGACTGTACTAGAGTATGTGATTATACGAAGTCAGTGAAAGATGCTTCCATCTAGTTGCAACACAAGATGGGAAGAGATACTTGAGAGAAGTGCAGGTCCCTGACTCCAGCGTATATGGGTGAACTGGTGTATACGGTGTACAGGTAGCTCAACTATATGATCTAGTGGTTCCTCTTAATCTTAAATTCTAAGAATCTTTGAGTCATAGTGCAAAGACCTTTCTCCATTCAAGGTTCCCATCCCTCACCAGAAGACAGAGCAAAAGTCCTCTGGAAGGCTCTCCACTGACTTCAGGGTTTGTGGGCCAGGGCCACAACATAGCGGTGACATGTAAGCGGAGGGAAGTAATAACTCTTTAGAGAAGTATTAAATAACAGTAGTGACCTGAAAAGTATCTGTGCTTCTATGGCTGTCAAATTAAGATCAGTGCTGTCTTTCCAACCAAGAAAGACTTGGGAAACCTTACTCCACCTATGCCAACCCTACAGATGCTGGGTGGCATGCTGGGGCTCTGCTGACAAGATTATGACCATCTCTGAGGGAATTAGCTTTTCACATTAATTTTCTGGCAGGCAGCTTAGGACCAATCTCTTCTATACATTACCTTTGACCTGCAATTTTATTTTTTTGCCAGGGCTTAGCTCACTGCTTTGCCATTTGCTTAGGTAAAACTATGTGGGCTCTGTTGTGCTGCACGGCTGGGCAGATGTGCTTCCCCTCTTGGCCCTTGCACAAAGCCCAAAGGTCAAAGCAGTTATGAGCTCCTCACTGGGACCGACTTGCTAATTATCAACTTCAATTTCATGCACTGTTTTTATACTTTTAGCTTCTGAAGAAAGACTTTCATGCTGTATTTAACAGGAAAATTCCAGTTCATTCTGGCTCTTCAAATCTCCTTTGCCACAAAAGAAGAGATGCATTTTTTCAGGAGACTGAAAGACCTCTCTGTGCTGAGCTGTTACGTTCACTGTTAGGTGCTATAGCAGCAAGAGTACATTGCACCTTTCACCATCGGGGCTTTAAAACAGTCAGGTACTTCTACCTCCTACAATACATATGTGCCACAGAAAAAGATGAGGATGAGGAAAGACCCAGGTGCAGATTTCTCTGTCCAAGCCCTACACCGCAGTGGGACATGAAAGGCAAGTGAAGTCGCACACACTGTCCCTGCTGTGGACAGTGATGGGAGATGACAAGGGAGGATGCCTTCTGCAGGTCTCTCACTCTCCGCAGCCATTGTGGTTTTAAATGACATGCCAAATTCAGGCAATTGAACTAGGTGTTAGCAGTAAGTTGGTAAATCATGCAAGTGCAAGAACATCATTAGGAGTCTAGTGCCTCCCCATCCCACAAATTACACCAGAATTTCATCAGACTCGTTTCTTTGAAGAGTGTCTTAGGACCATGCATAGGACAGGACAGACTGTTTAATCATAAGTATATAGATGTTTTAGCCCTGTTCCCTGGGTGCACTGGGGAGAGGGAGCACCTTCCCTGCAGCACTCTGGTGGATATGGCCGAGAAAGATTATGGGTAACCTCTGTCTGGCAGCAATCACCATCCAGGCTTGTGACCCTGATTTTCCTCCATTATGTCATCAGGATGATTATTTTTCCCCCATTCTGCCTGAAGACACATTTCAGATCCAATCTGTCCCAGCTGAAACAGCTCAGCTTGGTCTGGCAAAGAGCAGCCAGAGGATTTCATTACACTGGATGTTTGATGTTGAGTAGCTGACTGGACTCTTTCTTTCTCTTTATGTTTGTGAACATAATGCAACATCATTAATACCATTCTCCTCTACCTTCTCATCGCAGCACTGCAGAACAAGCTCTTGCCAGCAGCATCATCAGCCGATAGTGGGAAAATCTACATGGAATTTCTCCAAATCAAGAATACGAAGGGGCAGAGAGGCTCCTGCTGCTCCCAGGAGGTACTCCTTGGGTGCTACTGCACTTGGAGGCTGAGATGTCCAAGTGCCAGCATGGGATGGAGCTAGGCTTGCAGGGGCTTGGAGCTGGGTTGTGTTTGCACATACGGCACAATGATGTCACCTCTCTCTGGTGGGTCGTCTTTACTGGGGGTTCTTTCCAAGGAAATTTCAAACTGAAAGCATCAAGGTTCTGTCCCTTTCTGTCCCTCGCTGCAAAGAAAAGGGTCAAGCAGCATAGACAGATGAACTAGTTCAGTGTCAAGCCCTCTGTGGTTTTTGATTTTTTAACCAAACCTGCAGACTTTGGAGGCTTTAGTAAATCTTCTTATTTCAGCATAGTTTCAAAGCAAAAGTAAGAATCCTAGGGCTTACCTATGACCTAACTGCTCAAAAGTGCAATTTTGTTTCCCTTAAAATTCAGACTAAACAGTTTCAAGCCTCTAGAGAATTTACCTAAGCTTGCCAGGTTCTTAATTAATCACGTTTTAAAAAGGTAAATAATCTTTACTAAAATGACTGCTCATCCTAGTGCCTGAAAGAGAGGTGTTACCAGGGGCGGCTAAAAGCAGAGGCATAATTGCCTTGCGGTAGTACCCCCTCAACACCCCATGGAGCATCTTTCCCCTCCCCACTGAGTAACACTATTTGACAGCCTATTGCATTCTCATTTTCTGTGTATACTGCTGAGGAATAAAAGACGAAGGAGAGGCAACGTGTGATGAACTGCTCCCGAAGACAACACTTGAAAAATGCAGTCAATCTGCAGCAGCCCACCTTCCACCCAGACCTGCAGCAAGGGTTAACGAAATCAGAGTCGATCACAACAGTCCTCTGGAGTGGAGTGCCTGTGTGCTGCCATTCAGCAGCTGTGGCCCGTGAAAGAAAGGTTTGAAGCTTTAACTGCAACAAGAAAACCTACCCTACAAAGAAAACACAGAAGCAAAAAGGTGAGAGCTTAAACTCTGACACCAGTGACTCCTAGCCATGTCTCAATAAGGAAGGCAGATTGTCTGGCCAGCCTGCTATTCAGAGGTGATATCAAGTATTGATTTCTTTCCAAGAAACCTTAATTATGTTGTTCAAAGTCTTGAAAAAGAAGGATGGTCTTGGAGTTATCAGGAATACGAGACCAGGCAGTAGATAACAAAACCCACCAGTGATTCTGAGCTGTTTTAATACACTTCTTGATATGTTTCTTAGAAAAAGACAGAAGACAATCATCACCAGATATGGTCTTTCAATCTAACTAACCAGCGCTGTATGCTGGCATCAACTGGTTCCATTACCTCCTCACATTGTCAGGGCTTTATGCTTCACTTATCTGAACAGATGAGCAGATAAACTCTACTTCCAGAGCATCCTTTGGATTTTTATGGTGTTTTGAATTAGTGATGCAAATCTAATTTTGCTGAAACAGACCTAGGCTCCATTACTGAAGGAGCAATTTCTGTTTGGATTAACAAGGCTGCATTGTGTCACTGCCTGATGTAAGGTGCAGAAGTGCCCAATTTATCAGAATATTAAACGCAAGAGCCTGTTGTGGTTTCTTTCTAGCCTACAGAATGTACATTTGCAGGTCTGCAGCTGAACTCCCTTCATCAAACACCTCATTACCTTGGCAAAGCGAAGAGAAATAGCAACTTAAATACTTCAGGAATATACTGGTTATACATTAACCCATGAGTCTGTAGCCACAGGAATCAGACAAGTACCACAGCGTATCTTTTGTTTAATAGAAAATCAAACCAGAAAAAATTATATTCCTGTCAAGTTTGGGATGTTGCTCCTGACAGAAACGAGCGTGAGGGAGAAGGAATGATGTTGGTAAGGAATTCAACCTATATTTATACTGGGGTACTCGAGAGCATTTCTAAGGTGTGTGCTCCCACACTGTGTTGAAATGAGATGGGGGCATTGCCACCCACCCCCTCCAGGGTCTGCTGTCCCCAGTGGATGTGTGGGCTGGACAAAAGCTCGACATAGTCTGAAAAAGTCCCTTGTCTGCACTTCCAAGGGAATGCGATCCCACAGTATCCCCCAGACTATCCCACTGGCCAATTTAAACGGAGAACGAGAAATCAGGGTTTTCTTTCTGGCTGAGTAGAAAGCTTTCTGAGTGACCTTGTAGAGTTACTTGTTCCTTCGTGGCTGGTCTGTCTTATATAAATCAATGTGGGTAATTTTTATCTACTTAGCAAACATGTTTGAGGTGGAACGAACATTGGAAATTACCAATGGATACTCCAACAGGAGGAAGCACCTAAGTACACAGGAGCAATCTTTGGGGTCTTACAAACCAACATGCCATCCCTTGTGAGGCTCTGTCCATTTGCAGTGGGATTGCCAAAGAAGAGAGAACTAAATTACAAAATATCTCTGTGCAGTGGGGAAAATGCGTAATCCCCTTGGCACAGGGCAACAAGGAACAGGATACATGTCTGCTGAGGCTTCAAAAATTATATTTTAGCTGTAAACCCCTCCTCTTCCTCAGAGGAATCATTACACAGAAATTCTGCACGTCTCCAATCAGAAAATGCTCCCAAATTCATCTGGAAAGCCTTCGTCATTGTTAACATTTTAGTTGCGACAAAGGGAATGGTTGCCAACAACCAGCTGAGCAGGTGCCCCACCAAAGGAAGAAGCTGGGTAGGATGGCAAACCCTGAGTTTGTGGCTCATATGCTGTAAAGTTCTGCTGTGTTCAGGATTGATATACCTGTCACAATGCATAGGAAATAATGCAGTGGACTGCTGCGTGCGAATCCAGAGCTGTTACGCAAGACTTACTTTTCCAGAGAACTGTAAACTTCAGTGAACTGTGTATCTTCTCTTTCTGTTGTTTATGTGCCTATTGATTTATCTATCCATCCATTCACCCAAAAGTAACTCACAGCTAGAGACTTCTCAAACATTGCACAAGTGTTTCCGTGTCCCTATTTCCATTCTCCCAAGAGTTATTACTCCAGCAGTTCACAAAACTCTTTGTCAATCTCTATAAAGTAAAGAACTTAATTGTGCAGAACAGATAGTTATTCGCTGGTGGCACTCTGCCTACCGGTTATGAAGATGGCCAAAAATTATCAGAAACTTACTTTTGGGGTAAAGTTTGCAAGATAAACTGTGGATTTTTATTTCACTGGAACAAAAGTCACTACATTTTCAAAATGTGTCTTCATTTGCAGTCACCCACTTAACCAAACGGGAGAGCTACTGCAGCAAACCATATGGGGCTATAAACAACAGGAAGGAAAATGGTCGTCTTGTTACCGAAGTGATGAGTGTAGGTATAATTCAAGGCCCTTTGTTGCTTCCAGTCTGCCTTACAGCAAACTCTATAGGGATGCAAATAGCAGAGGGGATCCTCAAAAACACCCAAATCCCACTTTAAATCCCTTAGAAGTTCCTTACCAGTGCAGAAACCTTTGAGCATCTCAGGAAGTCCTGCCTGGCCCAGTGAGCTTTGAGGGTCCTTGGCCCAGATCCTTAGACACATATCGCTCTCACTGAAGTGGGACTAAACGGGAGTTAGTGAGGTGACAAAGTGAACTTCTGGTGTTAGTTCCTCATCTTTATCATCTAACTCGAAAAGGTATGAGGACATAAAATTGGGGTACTACCAATCGCAAATCATCGTGTGAGATCAGCATTGGAAGCCAAACCTAAGGCAGGCAGATCTAATGATGCATCACTTAAAGAGAGTGGGCAATAGAATGTTCTTGATCTTTGAAGATACTATATGCCCATATAAAGAGTGTCTGAAAGGGAGTGCAATTATTTTAATGATGTCCCTAAATGGTATCTGGGCAGGTGCAAGTGGCAAGTCGTATTTCTGCAAGTGCTTCAGACCTTTCAAAATAATATGGTTTTGGAATTTGTGATTATCCTAAGAACATTAACTCAGTTGGCATCCTGACAGATGAGGCCTGAGTAGAGTAAAATCTAATGACTGTGGAAGTTTAACAAAGCAGTTAGTCAGCAATTTCTGCTTGAAGAAAGGAACCCATGGAAAGACACAGTCTTTTTTTGGCGATGGCTAAAGATGCATTTGATCCTTAGCCAGGCTTAATCTGTCTGTGTGTGGGATTTCCCTCAAGACCAGTTTGTATTATGCAAAAGTGACGAAGTGTGAGCTAGCTCCTCTTCTTTCATGTACATTGTGTGATTTCCATTTGTACCTGTCCTGGGCAGAGGTACAAGACTATCCAGGCAGTAGCACAGCTTTTCTTCACTCATTTGGTCTAAGTGCAAATGGCTGTGTGAAATAAAAAGTCAGAAGAGTTAGGCCATATATCACATTTTGTTCCTAGTCTTAAGACTCTGGAGAATAAATAAAAATTATGTTTTCTGAAACCATGACTCTTATCTCAAATGCCCAAGATGAATTTCTCTGTTCCCTTCCTTCCTCCGCAAAGCCTTTTGGGCTCAACTGCCCGAAATGTTTCTTATCTCTGTTCCTAAAATGGCCCATATCTCCTTCCCACCTCCTGTTTCTCACAAGCATTCGCACAGCCATCCCCCTCCATGGCAGGAAGCCCCAGAGGGTCCGATCTCATGATGACCAGCAGAAGAATCAAGTTGTTTAATTTCTGGTCTGAATTCACTGCTGACACTGCTTTGATGATCTCTTGAGATTCCTTCCAACCTGAATGGTTCTCTGAGACGATGATTCACGTGCTATGAGGGGAAGCCCTGAGCCACAGACCAGCCTGTCCGCAGGGAAGCACTCACTTCACAAATTATCTGCAATCACGCTCCAGCATTAACCGAAAATGTGCCTGCAGATCGTTATACACAGAAAATGCAGACAGAGGCATAGCTGCCTAAAATCTGCCTTTTGGAAAGGCAGTAGTGTCAGCCCTCTGAGAAACGTTTGCCTGGCACCTTGTTCTTGTCAGTTCTTTAAACACTAGGAAAATTGCCTCCATTGCAGTTCTGGGAGAGCTGCAAGATGGAAAGACGTACAGGACTTCTCTGAACTCAGCTACATGTGGATTTTATTGCAATACAAAAATTTGAGAGTTGTACTGGGTGCTGTACCGTGCATGCTACAAAAGTGGTTGAGGGAAGCAGTCCACTGGTAAACACTCAGAACACTCCTGCGTCCAAAGCAGTCAGGAACACATGCACAGAAACCACTTACGCTGTGGAGAGAAAAGGAATGGAAACAAATAGCCTCAGGGCTTGCTTTCGTACAGTTTAGAAGCAGACTTCCTGTGTGATAACGAAAACTACTGTGGAGTTTACAGTTTGATCCTGACCTGTTCATACCTCCAGGTTCCAAGGAACTTCAGCGGTGATTTGCAGAAGGGACCAGTTCCTCTGTCATGACCCAGTTGCCCACGTTTGTGTTACGTTATTTAACGCATTCAACACCAAGACATTTTTCAATCACCTGTCCTGCTGATGATATAAGTATTAAGTCAGAAATGGAAAGGCAGCAAATTGGCTAAGTGGTTCCCTTCATTTGAGGACGACCTGTGATTCCCACTCCTGTGAGAAAACACAGCATTCTGTAGAAGACTGAGAAACAGGGTTATATCAAGTCATTTGCTAAAATCCTTTTAAACTCCTGCTAAGATTTGGAACTGAGAAGCCAATTTAAATTCATCCCATTTCACCCATTGCTAATTTTATTTATGCTGCAATACTGTCAAATAATATTTAACCAGCATGGAAGCAATAGGTGTGCAGATGGTAGGTGGGTAGAAGTATAATTTATGACCCAGAGTGAGTTACAAGCCAGCTTTACCAGTTGTACATGATGCCCTGTGTGTTTCAGACCTTTGACACTTTAAACTCTAGTTAACATATATGATGATTTAGCCCACAAACCCATTCCACTCTGAAACAATGCATTTCCTCGATTAAAGGTTTCTTAAGGGAATATATAATGTATCATACAACAGTAAAATTCTTTTGCTTAACAAATAATTCCAGATTTCCAAAACTGTGCCAAACTAAGGTTGTACTGGCAATCCCATATCTTCTTCATAGGAACCATATTTCTCCTTTTTAAACTAGATTTTTTTAAAGTAATAATAAAATATTGGAAATGCAAACAGTGCACAGAATAAAAATATTCAAACATTTATTGGAAAAATAAAATGACCATAAAGGTAGTTGGACATATTTTCAGGTATGTGGATGCATGCCATTATTTCATGGAAACCAGGATATGCAGCACTGGAAGGGATCTCAAGACATTTTCTGGCTGGGTGTTCCCAGACTGTCGGACATTTATCACTGACGATATATAAAGCCATTGCTAGGCTGTTCATGAAGGCAGCTCACCTATTTCTTGAGATAAACCTCTCTGTGTAGGCAGTTGTAACAAAACCGGTAGATAATGCTGGAAAAATGGGCAACAAAATTAGAGATACCAGGAGTGTGGGAGAGTGGTGGGAATCTAGAGAGCATGGCATTGGGAACTTAATTTGAATTGGGTGGGTATATGTGATAAGAGGAGGATAAAAGGCCAGTGGCAATTTTCTTGCTCATGACACTGTTGCAACACCAGCAAACTCACCCCAAAATCTCTTAGGAGGCTGGTCCCTAAACAGTTCTCAGAAAACCCAGTGAAGGTGATTGCTGTATTACTTCAGCCTTTTTCTTTCCAATACATTCCCTGCTGATGCCCTGTTTCTTAAGGCTTGATGTAGAAAAGTGTGGTGCAGGGGATTCAAACAGGTTTCTCTGCAAAAGCCTGCCTGGATTCCATCAGTTTTCCTGGCTCTGCTCACGTGTCTGTGAGTGACTGAATGTGGTTGGTTTGGTCTCTGTGCGATGACAGAAACGGAGGTCTCCTGTCCAGCCCACGCCGTGGCTCCCCTCTGCTCTCTCTCTTCTTTGCCCCGGGTTCCTGTGGGCTCTGCTTCATTCATATGGCTGGATTCAATGCCTACACTTCTCAGGGTGGGAAAACTAGCTCAGGTCGGTGGTGCGGTCCCCAGAGATCCCTCAATTTACATCTGGGTGTAGTGATGTTTAAATGCTATCATGTGGAACAGCCGCTCTGTGCAGGGGCTCTGCTCATGGAGGAGGTACCAGACAGAGTGACAAGCTCAATGATGTTTTTGCAACAGCAGCAGCCACTCCAGGCCTTAGTGGGTTCTTTGGGCAGCTCCTGTCATGTTAACTTTGCTCTCAGAAAGCTGTGAGACATGATACATGTCTGTGTGGAGGGACAAGACCGACCACCATAAGGATAGACACAGCAAGAGGTCAACTTGGTCGTTCAAACCAGATACAAATGTTTTCTAACCACTATCTCTTTTTCATTCTATTCTTCTTGCGTTTACAAACTTCTGATGCCCTTTTCTGACACCATCGGTGTCTATATTTTGTATAAGCGCCTAACAGTGCCTTTTTCTTTCTTTAAAGAAAAACTGCATTGATATCTAAGCCTGAGGATTTTTTTTCTGAATTTATTTTATTTCAGTGACTTTTAAGTATAAACCTCAGTTTCACTTCTTCCTTTGTATTCTCTTTTCATTCTCCAATTCTGATGTTTTCAATCATTTCTAATTTTTTGCCCTCTTAACATTTTGTGTTGCATTTATGCATACTGAACTGGAGTCTGCTGTCAGTACAGCTACGTTTCTTAACTACCCTTTGCAGACTGTGTGATACTAGTTTATGAGCCATAAGCTGAATGCTGCTGCACTACCCTCTTCTCTCTGTTTTACTAACAGCAAAATTTGAACCATTTGCACCTGAGACTGTGTGTGTTACAGAACACTATGGCAGCAGAGTTTGTCAGAAAATGCCTGGGGAAACTAGAAATTATATGGAACAGTCTTTTTTCAAAAAAAAAAAGCTCTTTCCAATTAGTTTTAGTGCCATGAAGGCTTTACCCAATTTATGCCGTGCACCCATTATTTTACTCAAAGCCACATATTTTCAAAAAGCCTCGTTCACAGGAATCCAGGGATGGGAATGCAGAGATAGGTGCTGGGTGCTCCTAGGACCCAAGCGAGATCGACAGCAGCTCTCTCCATGAGTCAGCCTTGCTGGAAATGATGGCCAAGCTCTTGCCTTGTCCTCCCCGTGACACAGCAATCCAGGAGGCAGAAAACGCAGCATCACTTCTAAGCCCGTGTTTGCTGTGCCCATCCTCAAGTGATTGCCAGAGATGAGATTGCTCAGCTCAGCAGCTGCCTGTTTTTTCCTGCCAAGTGGAAATGGGCCCAATGGCTTTCATGCAGGCAGGCTTTACCTTGGTTATGTCCCTTTAAATCAAAGTATTTGCAATTCAGTAAAAGCAAAGTATAAGAACAGTGAAAGTCAGGAGTTGCTTTCAATATGGAAATGTTTCCCCAAGTGACTCAAATTAATTTTCATAAGAAGAAATCCATAGTTCCATGAAATTTATAGATGCATTATAAAAAAGAAATATATTGCAGGTTACTTGATTTACTGTTGATTCTTTGGGCAGCACTCAGCAGAGTAAAGGAGGAATGTGATTTGGAAATACACTGGAGGGGATTCAGCAGTATGCTGGCAGCATCAGGTTTCATCCAATTTGAGGGGATTTTCACTCTCCTTGGATACTGTAACTAGCTGGGCTTACTATCAAATTACATTTTGCTGGATCTCCTGCAAATCTGAGAACTAGTGAAAATAAATGCAAATATAGTGGCTTTTGCCTCATTTGCGCTCCCATTAAACTTTCAGTTATTCTGACATAATTTGTTTCTCTTTTACTGTCTCTATTTTTATGGGTTGTGTATGGAGACCAAAACCTCTATACTGCAAGAGGACACACAAAAACAGTCCATGGGGAAGTAATCAGAAGAGCAACATTATTTGGATTTTAAATGAAGCCTTTTGTCTGAGACCAGTTGATGGATCTGTGCATGCATGTAGGCGAAGCTGACCTTAGATGTCAGGGTTAAAGCAAGGCTATGGGAGTTTTGAGTGTATCCAGGCCCTTGGACAACATCTTGCGTTTGAAACCAGCACACTTCCACCTAGGAGCTACAATAGGTTCACGTGTCCTGGGTACTGGGCACAGCATCGGGCGCAGGCACCAGCAGGTTACACAGTAGGTGCTGCTGTCCCATATAGTGTAAACTAACATTAAAGATAAGTCGGAGACTGGGTGACTCTTCCTGCCCACTGCGGTGGATACATTCAGGAAAAAAAAAAAAAAAAGAAAAAGTATTTCTCATTTGTGGAAGGTGCCAGAAGGTAATCTGTGTGTGAAGAATGAGGATTATGGACAAAAGGTCCTTAAGAAGCAGTCCTATCCCAAGTTATGTCTGCAAAAATCATGCAGATACTTGAGTATTGGCTCTTGCCATAATCCAGAGTGGATAGACTAGCACTCCTTGTGAGCTTACCATCACATTAATATGTACGTAAATGTCCACCAACCCAGAGCAGACTTGCATTGGCTAGCTTGGGTAGAATGAGCAAGTGACCGTCTTCACTTGTCTGTCCAGGCATGTGCTCCATTCATCCTTTCATCTAGCCAGAGATTTCTCCAAGCCTTGCAAGCCAAGACAAGCTCACGAAAGGCAGGCTGAATGCACGTTGACCCCAAGGACCACCCTGTAACCAAGGCAGTATGTATCATTGCCCCCTGTTTTCTCTCCTCATCCACTCTGCAGGTTTTGTAATGATGCTGTTTTGCATAGCCACTTGGACCTCCTCTCCTCCACATCCACAGCTAGATCCATGGAGAGCAGACAAACTGGTGGGAAGGACATTGTCAGTGAAGAAGGTGTGGTTACAGGATCACTATTCCTTGGATCTTTCTATCATTCTTTCTACTTTCCCTTCCATCATTCAGATTGGAAAACAGTAGTGCTTTGGAGGCGACTGCAGGCACAGGACTGCTGAGCTTCTATTTTGCCTCTATAGAGTTCCCCAATGAATGTCAGATTTAACCGAGCTCCTTGCTGGGAGAGTAAATACAGGTCTGTCTGTGCTCCATTTTCATTAAAAATCTGTCCTGCAATGTCATCTGCAAACAGAGAATGGGAGATAAACTGCACTTTAGAGTTTCACATTCAGGGATGTAGTTACAGAATCATAGAATCATTTGGGCTGGAAGGGACCTTTAGAGGTCATCTAGTCCAACCCCCCTGCAGTGAGCAGGGACATCTCCAACCAGATAAGGTTGCTCAGAGCCCCGTCCAGCCTGACCTTGAATGCCTCCAGGGATGGGGCTTCCACCACCTCTCTGGGCAACCTGTTCCAGGGCTTCACCACCCTCATTGTAAAAAATTTTTTCCTTATGTCAAGTCTAAATCTACCCTCTTTTAGTTTAAAACCATTACCCCTTGTCCTGTCACAGCAGACTCTGCTAAAAAGTCTGTCCCCATCTCTCATACAGGCCCCCTTCAGGTATTGGAAGGCCGCAATGAGGTCACCTCGAAGCCTTCTCTTCTCCAGGCTGAACAACCCCAACTCTCTCAGCCTGTCCTCGTAGGAGAGGTGCTCAAACCCTCGGATCATCTTCGTTGCCCTGATCAGCTGTGGCAGGCAGGAGCATGTGGAGCATACGAAGACAGAGGACCAGGAAGGCTGTAAGAGATGGTGAGACCATGAATCCAGCACCCTGCCTTTGCTAGAGAGAAAGGTTGGTTCCCACAGAGCCAAAGGAGTCTTATCCTAGTAATCGCACATGGCAGTGCTTGCTTAACGTAGCGTGCAAAAAATGTGCGAAAGCAAACCATGAAGCCTGCTGCAGAGGTACAGGTAAGGAGACACTTGAAAAGGCTGGGTGCTTGTTAATGTTTAACAACTGAGTCCTCATCTGACTCAGTGGTGTTGAGCTTTATTTATCTAATCCCTAAATTCACCAAGGGAAAAAGAACTATCTTTATTAGCCTACAATAAATAAGTAAAGAGGAGGACCTGGAAGAATCTTGCTGAATTTATTCTGTTTGATAGTAAAGGAGACTGTTTTACACATAGCCTTCCTTTAGGAGCTGAAGCAATATTTTAGAGTGATTTAACCAAATCTTCTTACCTCAAATGCAATGGTGAAAGAGGTAAAATTTGTCCATCCTGAGGTTTGCAACCGGATTTGATGACTGTCTTCAAATTACCATTTCTGCCAGACTCACCTCTGGTGGAACTTGGGAACAAGTGAGGAGGCATTGCTTTGAGCCAGAGTTAATTTTAGACAGGGACTCATAGTTCAAATCTAAGGCCAAATCATGCCTTAATGGAATATTGCTGTGGGAAATTTGTAGCTTTTCTAGTTATTTTTTAATAATCAGACTTCTGTCCTATTCTGTGGAAAATAGAGGCTTATCCCTTCTACTGAAAATAATTGTCGTGGAATTCTAATGGTTTGTTCTCCCAATTCAGGCAGCAGGGCCAAGATACTCTCCTTGTGAGATGACACCAAAATTCTGGCTGACCACAGAGTTTCTTCTAAACCACGTTAGACAAGGAGTCTCAACCAAGTCTAGTGGAGTAGGATCCAAAGTGTCATATTCAGGGCCCAGATTTTAGAGTTTATTTGAAGTCTTGCTTTCATAGCCCAGCTCAGGCATAGCAAATATCACAGCTGTTCATAGCCGTGTTTCATAAACCCCATGTCTAAAATGTGACCACAACAGGTCTTGCTTGGAAGCAGTCTGTGCTGTGGGACACAATACCCTGTGAAGCAGGATGGAGACACCTAACCCCTGTCAGAGGGAGAATCCTCCATTCCTGATATCTGCTGAAGCCAGGAGTGCTATTTTCAGGCTATGGCACTAGGAATTCTGCTAGGTTTGTTTAATACAAAACAGTCATTTCCTTTAAAAGTCCGCGCGTGGTTTTACAATCTGATTGCCCATCCATACCTCAGCTAACGTTCGGGTTTGGGGTTTTTTTTCGGGTTCTGACTTTCATCTTTTCTGGTAGCTGTGGTGACAGCAATACAAACACCTCCAAAGGATGAGCTACTTCCCTTGGAAGAAGAACGTCTTAGCATACACACCAGGACTGCAGAAATGTTTAATGTAATTTTGACCACATGGTAAGCTAGTTTGGTGGGTCATAAAGCAGAAAACACCATCTGGGGCCAAGGTTGTGTCAGCTCCATTGAGGGAACATTTTATTTTATTCTCTTCCATTCTGAAGACCACATTTTGTTTCTCACTCAGGAAAAATCAGGAGTATAACTTATTTTGCAATCTAAATAGCTATTTATAGACTAAGTGGAATATTTACTGCCAAAAGAAGTTTCTCCTCAGATTCAGATCTAAATCACCTTGATTATATGCTTTCAGAAACATGTTCCAGCCCTTTATCCTCCTGTTCCTAGCGTTTTCCACATAGAAGGGTGAACAAAACATCTCAGCCCCTCCCCAGAGGACTGAGAGCTGTTAGCACACACCGTAAATGCAATTCCACATCTGATGAAATGGGGGGAGACTGTGCGAATAATTTGATCAAAGTGTACGTAGGAGATGAGTGCCAGAGCCCAGAGAGGGCCCCTGCATGGACCGCACGGTACCCAGTCCTGTGCTCAGACTCCTTGAACACAACACTCCCTGACAGCAAACATGTCATACAAAATGCTGGTCTCCAAAGCAGCTCTAACGTGATCAACAGAGATCTTGCAATGTCTCTGGTTGGGAATAGCATGTCAGTACTGGAGTCCGAACAGCATGTAGCAACCTTTTGGCCCCTAGTTAAAAAATCTCAAATTATGCTTGGGGATGGGTTTCTTCTGAAGCTTCTGCATTCTTTTCCTGTGGGAAGGAACTGTTGGACTATAGTTGTACCTGGGGAAAAAAAAATATTTACTGCAAATAAATATTCAGGTTGGCGACAGGAGAAAATTCCTTGCTATATGAAGAGAGGCAGCCTTATCCATTCTAATTTAGAGTCAAACTCAGGATGCTGTAACTTCTCTGTTTCAGTGTGCAAAGAGTTAAAGTAATATGCTTTCAAATGCCCCTAGCTGCAGTCTCGCCTCCTCCCGCTCTGGGTCCCTGCCCTATATTCCGGCACTACAACTGGTGATGAAGACTCTGAATGAAAACAGAAAAAGCAATATTATTAGCATTTGGAAAATGCAGGAATAAACTTTGTTCCCTTAGGGAATCACTTGAGTGACACAATGGAAAAAACCCTGGGGCCATGTCTTCCTGCACCTCCAGCACCAGTGCAAAGGACCCTGGGCTTCCAAGGGAATTAAGTCTACATTTCGTCTTGCACGAGTGGGGCGCGTCTTGAAGAGATCTTTCTTAGCCATGAATATGTCCCAAATCTACCTGGTACTGTTCAGTAATAGGGAATTAAGTTCACCCTGTGTCCAAGTTGGCAGGAAATATTCTTCGTCTGTCTTCGCAGTTCTGAGATTTATAATTTTATAATAAATTCTAAAAAAAAATCTAATAAGTGAAACATTATATTCAATATCATCTCCAAGATAGGAAAAAACTGTGAAACAATATTCTTGGATATACGTACAGACAAGCATAGACTGTATTTTACTAATATGTTTACTGTCTGTATTACTTTGAGGCAGATATATAGAGTAAAAATGAACATGCTACTCAAAGGTTTAGAATATTTTGAAAATATCTCTAAAGGTAGCTCCAAGAAGGTTTCAGTTTGGCATTGAAGTACATTTAAATCTCCTTATACACTTGTGAAAATGGCAGTTAGAAGGTGGCTTTTTTAACTTTACTTGGTAAAAATTTTAATAGCAGCAGCTGTCCAAACATGCTGCAAGACCCTTTTACACAAATATACAACATCTACTGAATTTTTGGATTGATATTTTATTTACAAGCAAATCCAGTTGCTCTTGGACTCCCGTCACATACTGCATATTACAGACTGTTGGGGTTTTTTGTTTTAAAAAGCTTTTGGGGATTCTGAGCAGGAGAATGGCACGGCTGAAGTAGAAAAGAGAAAAATTGATGTGCCAGTGCTCCACACAGCAGTTCTGTAATTACCATGAGTTCACTGCTTTTTAAAGATCCACAAGAAAACTAATGCAGAGTGCATAGCAGTTCAGGGCAGAGAAGTAACCCTGATTTTGTATGCCCGCAAATATTGAGAGCTGTGTTACGACAGTACAGCTGGTGACTGTCCCCAGTTTAACCACACCAAAGGCCACCTTTGCCATCAATCCCTGCCCATTGCTCCTCATCAGCTCTCGTGACCCCAAACCCAGAAAGCAGCACTCCATGTCCCAGGGCATCATGGTGACGTTGCACCGAGACAGCCCTGCACAGGGGCTCCTGCTGCATGCTCATCCCTGGTACAGACCATGTTTCCCCTTCTCTGGCCAGTTCTCTTTTGCCATGCGTAACCACTAATTTGAGGGAGGTAAAAGGGGGCAAGCCATGAGCACCCTGTCTTTGATGGGGTCCTGACCCTTAACTTTGCCGATGGGGAGCACAAGCTACTGGCAGGTTGGGGGTAACTAACCCTGATGATACCTAGACCTATTTGGGAGTTATTGCATCTTTGTGAGCCTTTCAGGACAGAGAGGATCTTTATTTAATCAGTGCTTGAAAAAGGTCTTGTGATGTGGCTGGATGTATACAAGTCGTCACTTAGACTATGCCCTTCACACTGGTGCTGGGACATATTGTAGCAAGTCAGACCATCACCGTCTCAGAAGTACTGGAGTACTCACGCTGGCTAGAGAGGGCTCCAGACTGTTCTAAGAAATTAGCTCTGGAAATCAGATAGTTTTGACACAGAGAGCTGATTAAAATAATTCCGTCTGATATTCACATTTCTGCCTATCACACAAATGCTGGCTTTGGCAGAATTTTTTTCAGACCTTAAACTTTCATCTCAATAAGATGTACGAACATAATGGGAACATTTTGCACCTGCTGGGGTAAGCAATGACTAACACCAGCCATGCTGCAAATAAGCACCATGTAAAAATCTGTACTGCTACTCTGGTGCTGTTACTGGCTCCTCTAATTCTTACCACCTCTTTACTATCCAATCATACCATGCATCTTCTTTACTATTCAGCTGTACAATGCCAACTTTTTGCTATCCAACCATATCATGCAACCTCTCTGCTGCTCTAGCTCAGACTTTCAGTAATTGCCATACTCAGGAATCTTCCAGAGCTGAGGAGGGCTGCAGACAAGACCTAGAGACAAGTGGCTACACTGGGAGTTTTATGAATCAACTGGATGGAAAGGGACAGAGTGAGTAAGTGACTGTGTCCTTTCACAGATAGGGGCCCTTAGGTTTCCATGGTATCACCCTTTGGCAGCAGTGCTCCAGTGATCCAGCGATCTCATACAGCAGCCCTTGTGTCTCCCAGCTGGAAAAGCCCTGTGTCTCACAGCCTCTTGTACAATCTTGGGGAATCACCCAAGATCTCTTTTTTGGAGGGTTGGCTGGTGTAGAGATACTCCTGGGCATGCAAAAGGAGGGCCCACGCTCAGGCATCTCAGACATCTCCCAGCGGATCCATGGAGTGAGATGAGGCTTGAAAGAGACTCTGGTTCTTGGACAAAGGTAATAAGAAAATAACCAGCCTATTCCTTCATTTTCTGAGGGGCTCCATTGAATCAGCAAGACTACATCCAACTACTCTGATAACCACTAAGAACATAACTGCTTTAGTAATGACAGAAAAAATGAACTTAAACAGGGAAAGGGGGAAGCAAAAATGCTTCCAGAAAAAACAGGAAGAGAACAAAGCAGTGAACTCTGGAAAGAGAAGATGAAACAAGTGAGCCAGAGTCATACAAACATCGACATTAGTCAGTCTGTTGCTGAGAAACTGAGAATACATCTGGTCTAATTCCCACTAGACATGAGTGGTGGGTTTCATAGGGGGAATGAAAGCTCAGTAAGAAGCAGCATTAGGTTTAAGAGTAAATTTTCAGAAGGAATTAAAATTAAGGCATGAATCATCTCCCAAAATGTCATTTTGCCTCCATCCCACCACATTTCCCACACTGTCATCCAAGGTTTTTCTTATAGGAAAGCAAGAACTGTCTGAAGACCATCCAGTAGTCAGTTTGGTGGCATTTGAGCATGGACTAAATGTAAGCCTTCACATACTTATCCGTGGAGCTGAGACTCAGCCCTTTCAAGGAAATAGAAAGATTTACAGATTAGACATCCATGTATGTTCCCACTCTGGTAGCCCCGCGTTCCCTCTCAACCCTACCTCGGCTCAGACACCTTGGAGAACAGCATCGAGGTAACCATAGTGACAAGTGCCTTAAAAAGGTTATAGTCATGATCATTTAAAACAAACAGCTGCGTAAGTCCGGCCTAATCTTAATGAAATCCTCCCAAGTCTGGCAACCTAAAAATAGAAAGCAAAAAAAGAACAAACAAAAAGCCATCCACCTACTCAACATTAGTTCCGTCTCGAAGACAGGAGAATTCGTGCTTTGCAGTTAGATCTAAATTGTGCTTCTCCAGGAGACAGGGCCTTTGTGTCACAAGTTCATTGTTATATTTTTAGACCCAGACACTGAAAGGTGGGGCCCAAATATAAACCGCATTGTACTTTGGCAGCAAACAGGAAGCAAATGATACTTTACAGAGAGCAAGCTGGATTTGAGTTCTCTGGAAGGTTAGATTTTGTTTGTTTGTTTGTTTGTTTTGCTTTGTTTTTTCCCAGACATTATAGTTTCCTCATTATCTTCCTTCACAGGAAGTTTTTAATAGCTCTTCATGTGGCTGTTATGGTAGTCACAGTGTGGAGGGGTTTAAAGGCTTTAAGCCACTTCCTGGAGGAGCATCAAGGTTGGGTTAAAGAACCACTCTGCTAATGTAACTTGGGTTTTCTGCTACTGCAAGCCCAAAGTCATTCTTTTGTGGGTCAAGATGTCAATAGCCACAGCTGCATTTTGCTTTTGAGAAAGGTGCTTGCATGCCTGTCAGCACTTGCTGCTATGAATAAGAAGAGCTGTACGGTACAGAGACAAAGAGGAGAGACTATGCCAGATCTGCATTAGGAGTTTGTGCGCAGGACCAGCTTCTTCTGACCACGTACTGGCAGTATGTGCCTCTAGATACCTAAGGATCCGTGTTTGTGAGGGGATAGCGTGTTTTCCTGTACTCCTAGGATCCCACCAGGATCCATTCTCTTTCCACCTCCCAGCTCCATTTATATATTTCTTATGTTTGAGCATGCAAGAAGACCTTCCCCTTCCCATGTATGAAAAACAGCCATCATAATGAGGTGTTGATATGTTTGGAGTGCTACCTGTAACTATAATAGAAATGATTAACAGTGATGGATCATTTTCCACACCCACATATATAATAGACTCTCTCCTGAGATGGCTGACAATCTAATTGTGGCAGAATGCAGGGAGGCCTGAAGCACATTTTATTAGTAGTTATTGACTGGTGTACTCTGTCTCATCCTTCAGAAAAGAAAAAAAAGATTACAAAAACCACCTGACAGGAAAAAGGAAAAGCGTGTGCAGTACTTTTTAAAAATCAGCACAGACATAATTAAGGATAACAATGTAGCAGCAAGTCGGTGCAACCGATTGGCATTCTCTTGTTCCACCGCACACGACAACATATTTTCCCCAAGAGACACTTTCTGAGGTGCAAAAGTTCACCTGCAGCCTGGTAATTCACTTTGAGATGGGACTGTGATCACTTAATGGACTCCTGTGCTGGCTGCTATGGTAACTGCTGCATCACGCTTTCCATAGGCTTGTTTTCAGAGGAGAGTGTAAACTGTGAGAGCAAATCTCAGATGGGTTTGTTACTGGAATTGAAATCCCAGGGCGGATTTGCAAGTCTACACATAGTCTTGGCCCACTCTGCTCTCCTTTTATGGACACGTTTGCTCATTTGGCATAATTTTAAATGCAGTCCTTCAGCATTGTGTGCTCAAAAACACTTCTTAGAATTGAAGTCTTCTGGGTTTGGGCTGGGTTGGAGGCACATGTGGGAAGTGTCAAAAAAAAAAAAAAATCGCAGAGAAAATCCTAACAGGTGACACATATAGAGTAGAGATTGGGTTAAACACTCAGCCCATCTGGCCTGGTCGTCAAGCTCAAGGGCTGCAGAAGCAAAGCCCCCTCCAAAAACAGGCAAAGAAATTTCTTCAGGAGCTGGGAAAAAGAGCTACCAGGTCTTAGCCAAATACAACCAAAGCAGAGGTGAATAGGCAAACAGTCTGGAGCAATGATTCAGAGACCTGGAAGCGGAGAGTTCTGATCCATCTCCTTGGTGAGAGCTTTACCATGAAATGTGACATTTGCTGTCCCCTGGCTGATCTGTTTGCAGAGAGGGGCAAGGTTGGGTGTGGGTACCAGGTCCCGGGCAGGATGAAGGGTTGCAGCAAGTGGGAAGAGGGAAAGTGCAGGGGGAAAGAGAGGGGAAAAGGCAAGGGGGAAAGTGACAAGAGAAAGTGAGGAGGCAGAAAACTGAAGGTGGTTTTCAGCGATCTGCTAGAAGCTGGCAAATATGTTCCTGCAAAAGGATGGGTGAGTCTGGTTGTGGGAGACATACGGGATAGAGGTAATAGCAGAGGATGCAGGTTCATGTCTGGGCAGGAAGCAGACCTGACAGCTGGAAGAGGCCTCGAGAAATCAAGACGACTGTTCCTCTGCCCATGGCAGGACCCTCCCTGTCAGGGTCATTTCTCACAGATGCATGCCTGACTTGTTCTTAAAGATCTCCAGCAGCAGATGCGCCAGGGCTTTCCCAGACCTTCTGGTGGTTCACCCTCCTCTTCATTAACGTTTCTCTCAGAGCTAGTGTTGAAACTTCCCGTTCTTTCCCAGATAGATGAGAAGAACAGATTGATCATATCTTCTTTGCAGCAGTGTTTGAAGACAATTTAGTCTATTTCTCTGCGTTCTTTTCTAGGATTTCTTAAAATATAATGCTTAAGTATTCCAGTTGATGCGTTCCCAATGTGCTTCAGAAGGATTATTTCATTGAAGCTATATTCGTCTCAGGTGATTTCAGTATCATGCCACCCTTTTTTGTAACAACATAATGCTCCTGCCCCCTGGTCAGCTTGTGATTCACCATTACATTCACATGTTCCTCTCCAAAACTGCTACGGACCAATTTTCTGCCATTGTATAATCATATAGTTGATTATTCTAGCCTGAATATAGTACCTTTTGTACCTCCTGAATGCCGTTTGGATTTTTCTTTTCAGACCATTTCTTCAATTTGTTAACGTAATTTTGAATGTTAACTCTTTCCTTCAAAATATTTCCCATCACTTTGATCTCCAAATTTAATGTGTGGCCTTTCTAGTTTCTCATCTATTTTGTTAATGAAAGTACTGAATAGACATGATTCAAGACAGACCCTTAGAAGGCACTATTGAATCCTTCCACTTTAAGATGGATCTAAGGATAACTTATTCCTGGCAAAATGCAGAAGAGATAGGAAAATGAAAAAGAAAGTGGGAGTAGGTCAGTTAGGGTGAAAAATCTGTTGTGGGTGTGGTAGAGTTAGAAACATACGGAAATGGACCATAGTGTGAAACTACCCCTTAAAGCCATACTGTAAGATACAGAAGTGAGTGAAAAGACTAAACCAAACATGCTGAAAAGCAAGAGAGCCATAACTGAACTGGTGGGTTCCCAAAGCATTTGGTAAAATCAGTGAATCAAATCAATTTTTGAAAAAATCAATACAACCATCAACAAAATACAGATCTGATATGTGGTGACTGTTAAATCAATAAGAAGGAAAGCACTGTTTAAGAGTAGGCGGACGGGTGGTGGTGGGCTACTCCTACAACCAATTCTGAGAGATCTGGCAAGGACAATAGTGCTGGAGCAGCAGTTCACGCAGGGCTGGGTTGTGCTGTTCTCTGGTGCCTCCATCTGCAAACCACTCCAGTTACATCCACCAGACAAGCCCAAGGAGAAGGTGACATGGTATGAATAAGTATCCAGTAGAACATAGAGCAGGAAGGTGAATGATTGAAAGTCATCTGGTCTTAGCCGTCAGCAGAAAATGATGGAAAGCTGCTCTTCTCCCGGCTGCTGCATCTCTGCAGCATGCCATATGTAAAAGCAGGGCTTTCAAACCAGGATCAGTGTGCATAGCCCCAAGGAAGACAGGCAATGGAGAGACAGGGTGGTATATCTCACGTGCTGCCCTCCCCTGCTGCCCCTTTCCCAGCTGAGGCTCTCAGCTGCTAGGTCTGCTGTGGGTTTGAACACCAGCCCTTAGCTAAGCTATGGTAGCTGGGATGTCCTGACTGTCCTCATCACGTGGCATGAGCTATTTAGGCTTTCCACCCACTGTCCTGTATGAGGACTTCTGATGTGGCAAGAGCAGCCCAGTCTGAGTGGCAGGGCGGGAGGGCTGGCAGGGATGGACCGCCACAATGAGGTCTTCCTGGGCTGTGTCACCACATCTGTCACGGGGAGGGTGTAATGACAGGTCACCAGGCAAACATTAAGGTCATGGGTGGGGAAATGACCATCCCAGTGTTCCCAGTAACATGCATCTGCTCCTGACTGTCCCAAAATGTGTGATAACTCAGTGAGGACAGACCTCAGCCATTTCGGGTTGGCACCATGCCACAGTCACTGATGGCGATTCACACGCTGAGCTCCTCTTGCTCACCATGCACATGGGTCTTGTTCTGACGCATATTACCCAAAATAGAAAGTCTTTTTTAGCAACATGGTTGTCTCTGGAGTCATGTTTGGACTTCACTCAGCTCAGCTCCTGAGACAGTAGGCTCACCCTCCTTGGAGACACAGAGCTCCTCTTCCCCAGCCTACAGGCGCTGCCAGCATCCCGGGAAGCCTTCAGCCGCACAGAGCAGACAAGCTGTGATAACACTCTCTTCCCATCTATTTTGCCAATCAGCAGCTCTTCCCAGGTGCCACCGGCAATGGTTTTTCTGCCAGGACATCTCTCCATGGAAGCTCTCCTGGTCTGGCACAGCAGGAGATGTACCCGAGCCCTGGTCTGCAGCTGCAGAGGAGTCTGTGAGTACATGAGGAACATCAAAATGATGCTGAGCAGGTATCTTCTGTGGCAGTGAAAGTGGTCACCCTGGTATTGCAGTCCTTCAGGGACTCTGCTGCTTTATGTCTGTCCAGATGAACTGCAGAAAGGGACCCCTTCGCTCTGTATTATGCTGGCAACTTCCCACCACCAAAAAGAAATCTCATAGCTGTTGTTTCGGAGACCTTGAACTTTCTGTCATCCACTGTTCTCCAAAATAAAAAGCATATATAATTATGCAAACAAACAAGGCCTAGGCTTTTTCAGCCTGTGTTTTATGCTTTTATGCATGAGGTATACCTCAATGTACCAAAAAGAAAGAGACAAATTAGCCTAAAGTACCCATTTTTCAAGATACCTGGGCACAGTTTTCTGTAAGAGAAATATGAGCTTGAAGCCATCTGTTATCTCCTGTGAAATATCTCCCCTGTCTGACGGGGCTGACTGCTGCATTTCTTACTTCCTTTGCACATGCAGAGAAAAAAAAAGGCAGCTCATGGCCACCCGCACTTTCAGCTCTGTTTACTGATCTCCACAGTTTCCTCATGAGACTCTGCCAGAAAGGCAGTTTAGCTGACTATAGGCAGTTCTCGTTAATCCCCCCTAGCTAAACAAGATGCAGAATGGAAAACTGCAAAGCAGGAAAGCCAGCAAATTGCATCAAAGCAACATTTAAGGAAACCTAAGCAAGACGTTTTTTGCCGCACGCCCCCACTGATGAGCAGTTGTTTCTAACGAGTCGCTTTTTGCCAGTCCAAAGCACACACATTTGTGTGCCTGTAAGGCCGTTTGTAACATCTCTGGAAGGGCACTTCCTTCCTCCCTCCCTTGTCCCCGCTGTTTTTTGATAGAGTCTCCACCTCATTCAGAACATCATTAATTAGCTGACTGAGGGCAATGACCCTTCTTCTTTCTGCCTTATTTAAATTGTTTGCATTTCAGAGGAGCTAATAAAAGGCAACAGTGGCAATGCTGTAAGCAGGAGTCAGGAGTGAAGCTGACATTGCTACTGCACTTTTTAATGCCTCCTTTGGGCTCCCCTTGTGTTCGAAAGCACAGCAAGAGGGATGGGAGGACCTTTTTTCCTCTGCATTCCCCTTAGCCAACACCACTATGGGGGAAACCTTCATCTCAGCTGGTTGGGCGGCTCGTTCATTTACCTGTTTGCGTAGCTTATGAGTGAGAAAACATAGGAGGAAGCACGTTGTGGCTGCTACGTTGCATGGGCAGCCCAGAGAGCAGGGTGGGCTTCTGGCCTCTGGGAGGTGGAGGAGCAGGCAGACCCCTTGGCAGGTGCCCCCCGCATGGCCGTGCTCTGCTGATTCCCACGGAAAGAGGGACTGTCCCCTCTGTGGAGGGGCGACAGCAGAGCATGAGGTGCACAAGCTAGGGTCTGGCTCCATTTCACGGGATCCCAGGATAATAGCTGAGGTTGGCAGGGACCCTGCTGAGAGCAGTCAGCTACAGCAGGTTTCTCAGCGCTGTGTCAAGTCAGGTTTTGAGTATCTCCAAAGCTGGAGACACCACAACTTCTCTGGGTGGCCTCTGCCAGTGTTCAATCACCTTCACAGTAAAAAAGTTTATTATCCACAGGGGTTTCCTGTATTTTGGTTTGTGCCCATTGCCCCTTGTCCTGGTGCTGTCACTGGGCACCGCTGAGGACAGCCTGGTCCTGTCATCTTTGCTCCAACATCAGATATTTATGCACATGGATAAGACCCCCCTTCAGCCTTTTCTCCTGTGGGCTGAGCAGTCCCAGCTCTCTCAGCCTCTCCTTGTATGAGAGATGCTCCAGTCCCTTCATCATCTTTGTGGCCCTTCATGGGACATTGCTAATGAGGCTGCCAGTGGCTGGCAGATCAGAGCTCTCTGAATTCTGCCTTCTGATCAGCTCCTCTTTTGCTATAGCCACTCTGTCAGGCTGGAGGAGCCTGGTTGAGAATGACTCGTGTGCCGATGTCTGTATGAAAGGTCTCCCAGCCCGTGCACATGACGCTTCCCTGACAGCATGCCAGAGTCGGATCACTCAACTTGCTTTTTGTTTTCCTTTCTCTGCCAAACTCACAGACTCAGCAGCCACAGAAATATAACCTCCAAGGCATGAAGTCAGGATTTTGGTAAAGACACAGAGATCAGTGTTCATTTCTTTATTCTTGTTTTGGCAAGTGACGTCACCCGTTGCTCATATCCCCTACTATCTGTCTCCATGGCAGTATAACGTGCAGGGAGCTGACTCCCTACATGCCCAGAAGCTCATGCCTTTTTTGAGCTTAAGCATTGCAATCACTGAGGCATTTAAGTCAGGCAGTTCTTGTAGATGGCTTGGAAACAAGTGGGCGATTTTTCTATGTTTTATTTCAGTAGACGTAACCACGCTTCCTTCTCCTTTATCTTTCTTACTTTTTTAGGCTGTAGTTTCTGCAGAGCATCTGTGTTCTACTTAGTGTTAATCTAACATAATAAAAAAATTTGTAGTGATATGATATTATGGAATAATAGCAATATATTAGAATTATAGGTAGACAGACAGTTACATACTTACATAAATGCATAGATACACACTATGAAGCCTAGAAACCGAAACACAGGTTCTTTTTCCCTGGAGAGATTCCTATTAGGGGCACCCAGAGTCACTTCCTCCTGCCGTTTCTTAAATGAAATTACCAAAACAGGCTTCTGAATTTGCTACCTTTACAGAATAATGGTCGTGAATCAGGGGCAGCTCCAGGACTTTCCAGGCTTCCTATAAGCCGTACCTGCGCTGGTTGCAACAGCATCCATAAATCCAGGTGTGCAGGGACAGGGTGGGATGAAGTTGCACATTGCTGAACGTCCAAACAAAGCCAAGTCAGACTGATCTTCTAAGAGGATGCAACTTCATGATGTTCACGTTTCAAAGTTTTCAGGTAAAAAAGGCTTGGGAGTTTGGTAAATAGTGTAATAGCCCTGCAAAACCCTGACAGATTTTCCCAAGCTTAGGAGAAAGAGGAAAACAGGATGGTTAGTTCAAGTAGAAAGCAAATCCCTTACTAGTCAATCTTTTTGATGAGAAAGGAAACTATTATATAGACCTGGCCAGGGACGATCACATATTCCTTCACAATAATTTCTGTGGGCAGAGACCCACAAACCTCCAGTATGAAGGGACAGATGAAGAGACCACCATGCCCGCTGGAAGGATTACAGTCCACTGCTTTATAGCTGTATGCTGCTTTGCCAGCCCATCTGAAGTTACAGCATTTCCGTAATCCACGTAATATACTGAAGAGTTATTAAGTTTGAGTAAACCAAACAGCAGTGGGTGTGACAGCTGTGTGGTAAGTGCTTGACTCAGATGTCTACCACAGAACTTAAGTTTCTCATATATTTCTGTCCTCCTCAGTGAGGACAACAAGCAAGGCTGGAACTTACTGGTCAAGGGCTCAGCGGGGCTGTGTCAGGATGACTAAACACTTGTCCTGGCTGTGGCACGGCACCCGTCCCTGACTAATCTCTCCATGCCTGAGGTTTCAGTCTTTCCAAATGCTTTGTTCTCAGGAATCACTCACAGCAGGAGAAGAGTAATATTGTTTCTGGAATAATTCCCTTAGACTTCAATTGATCCAAGATGCGGTTAAATGTGTTGTAAGTGATATAACAATACAAAAACATGAGGAAAAGTGGGAAGTTGGTTAAATTTGCTACAAACGACTGCTGTCTGCAACCTGTGTATGCTGACAGGATACAGCACGGGTTCGGACCAGACGGTTTGGATGTGTCCTCTCATTCTACAGATCCAGGTCAATGAGTCCTGTAGCACAAAGTGACACATACGTTTAGTTGTTTTCAGGAGCTAGATCTTACCTGTGATACTGGAAATGCTCAGATGACTGTACTATTATGTGGAGCCACATAAACAATGAACTTCATGAAGAAGTCCAGAGATCTTGGAGACAGAGTGAAGCATAGCACAAAACCACTCTTGGATGTCCTGCTGCTTATAGACTGTGTCCATTCAAGCATGGCAAAGCCTCTCTTCGTGGGGTAACTGTTATTCTTTAAGCTCTCTGGTGTTACTTGGCTTTAATAATTAACTCCACTTATTGATATAGCTGGTTTGGTTTATTTACTTTAAAAACTGGGAATTTTTCAGATGCTTCTTGGAATAGCAGCTCTCTGCTCAGTAAAGTGTAACGTAGTTGGTAGTTTCCAGCTAAATGGACTCTGAGCTTTGATCGACTTTTCAGGGACAGTTTGCCATACAAGTAGCAGCAGAAGTTGTGCGGTGTTCATAGGCTCACCACTCCTCGTTTAACAGTGTGAAGGTTTGTTGGCTGATGCTTCCAAAGCTGTGGCAGTAGGAGAAAATGCAGAAACACGATCCTTGTTTTCTTGTGTGTAGATGATGTGTTCAATAAAGTATGACTCAAATTCAGCTCTTACGGTACACAAGTTAAGTACCCTGAAAGTAACTAAACCTCATTCTATATCAGACCAAAAGAAAGATTTTTGAGTCAAAGAGGTCTTACCAAGTGGAAATGGTCTTAACAAAAGATGTGACAACTCTCTATAAACATTGTTTGTCTGTGGTTTTGGATCAACTCAGCTATCATGACTCTACTAATAAACTTTATTTTGCATTGTAAACCCTGGTGTCAATTTAAATCTTGAATTGAGATGCAGATCCTGGAGTGAACTGAATGTTAGCTAACATAGGGAATGTCTCATAATGGACTAATGCCTACCAGTAACCGCAGTTACTGACTTAGCCATATGACTAGCTGCAATCTGTGAGGAACTACCTTTTAATAAGCAACTGGAAAGAGGATTTAAGCCTTTGTCTGTGGTTTGTTTTGCTGTTATGCTCTAAGGTTTTTGATTCTCCTCCTCCCTTACAAATAGCAGCCAAAACAAGTCTTACTTTCACAGTTGCATATTTCTTTGCAATGCTTTTCAGCACACATCTGGGAATGATGGGGTTAAAAACCAGCAGATATATGGAGGGAGTTATTATGCTGACTTTGTTCTTAAGAATTCTCTGATATTCTTCAGGAGATATGAAGAAATACTAAAATAAGAAGCAAACCTCTTCTGAACACATTTCCATCTGCAGGTCTCTCTGGATTCCTCCTGTAATATGGGAACACAAAGACACTGAGTCTGGGCCATCAGACACCATTATGCTCCTCTGTTACGCAATAAAATGATTGCAAGGCATGTTCATAAGGAGATCATCATTATACAATTAAAGTGAAACTAAGCTGGTGTTTGGGAGCATTTAAGCTGCCATTAGAATCTGAAGCTCAAGCTAATATCATATTTCATCAATGTTCTGATACAAGCCCTGAAGGAAATTGGCCTAAGTGAGTTTTGTCTGGATCTATATACTGCGATATACAATAGAGCTGATTCCTGGCATTGCAAACATGCAATGACAATAAAATATGCAGAAAAAGAGTATCTCTGTAACACAGATACTTCTTCTATTTAAGCCTCCAGGCCTGTTCTACCTACCTTGCAGTAACTTCTAGCCTAAGCAGTATCAGGCACAAGCAAGAGAACTTCCTGCGTTCACTCTTGCTTGAAGCAAAGAGTATTTCTTTCTGAAAACCAATCCAATCTTGATTTGGAAATTGCCAGTGATGGAAGAATCAACCACAAGCCTGGATAAATATTTCCAATGATTAATTATCTCTGTGGTTAAAAAACATACCTTACTTCTAGTCTGAATTTGCCCAGCTTCCACTTTCAACCACTGAATCTCATTATATCTTTATCAGCTATGTTAAAGAGTCCATTTTCATATTTCTCTTATCCATGTAGGCATTCACAGGTGGGTTTCAACTTATTCAGCTTTAGCTGTCAAGCGCTTACTGTATAATCTAAATTAATTCAGTAGGTCCTTTTGCAGTCAATGCAGAGAGACAGCCATCCCTCATCCACGCTCCTTGCTGCTGGCAGGCACATCTATTTTATGTGACATAGCTGGGCATTGATGCACTTTCCCTCTGCTCCTGTTTGATATTATAAGCAGACCCTGTGCCTGGATGACTCTTGCTGTGACTCTTCCATGTTTGGCCATGTACAGAACAGAGGTTTTGTACGGGTGATGTCCCTGATAGAGCAACTACACCTCCAGGTTCTTGTCTAGCCACCTTGAAATCCCAGGTATGTTTGTCAGTGATCTGATTCCTGTGACCTGCCTGCTCAACATTTACTCTATATCCCTCCATCTCATAACTACTCAAGTCTTGTGATGACAGCCAAGCTGTCTCCCACACCCCTGCTAGTTTTTCTGTTCCAGACTGCTCAAGGCCATTTGGTGATGTTGAGCCTGCTGCTATTGCCTATGCAGTGTCCCCCTCTTTTCCTCAAATGGAAGTCATACCCAATGAAGAAATGGCTAATGAAGAAAGCTAATCTGGCAAATTTCAGGGCAAACGTGCTATTCCAGAAAGGGTGTCTGAGCTTCCTCTTGAGGAAAGGAGTATGATTTCCCGTACTAGCGTCCTCAACCCCACAGTCCCCCAAGGCTCTTATTTTCCAAGAACATCAAAAGCTATTGGAAGAATTTCCTTCTATTCCCATCCCACTCTGGCGAGTTCGGCACCCAAACCACTTCCACAGTTTGCTTCTCTCCCTACTGAGAAAGCAGGATGTTTTCTAGACTTGTCCGCTTCCATCTTACAATTTCTTACTGAGCTACGGGGGAAAGTTTTCCTTGACTCCATAAACACCATGCTGGTTTAATGTCAGTCTTGCAGATTCACAGCAATTCCACTGAATCAGGTCACTAAGCCAGGGAATATCTACAATACAGATCTCAATGACTCTGGAACTAATGTGTCCAGCTCAGAGTAGCATAATTTTGCTTTTGCAAAAATAAAACTTAAAAGGTGAAAACAATGAATGGAATAGTAGCACCACAATGAGAAGAAATAACCCAATGATGAGAACTCGAAGGTTTCTACCACCTGTGTTCTTAGACTGATGTGAACCATCCATACTCTCAGTCTCAGAGATACAGCAGACACTGGAGCAAAGAACATTTTATGTAGGGAAGAATCTCCAGACCAGAAATGTTGAGAAAGATTATCTGAGGTTTGGGTCCTTGTGAGTAAACAGAGCGGGGTCTACGAAACACTGGTGTGGTAACATCATGCTTCACCCAGTGGCTAACGGCAAGGATTTCCACTGCAGTGGCAACGTGGCCCTTGAGACCCCACAGGAAACGTGCTGCTGTTTACAGAAAAAAAATCACCCTGAATTGGTGAGTGTGCTTGTGTTTATGTGTGTGTGATCACAGGCACAGCTCATGATGGATATCACATTAGCAGAGTACTTTCACCACCGCTCATAGGAGCACAGATGTGCCAAAAGCTGTGATCCAGAGGGAACACGTCAAAGGCTGAGTGAGAACAGTTAATCCTTCAAGTCTATCCCGTCTTTTCCGCTGTAATTTCCTGCAGGGATGCGGCCTATCACCAGCTGCGGCAGTGTGTGGAGGTGAAAACTGAGCTGAGGGGTCTCAGATCACCACAACTCCGTCCATGAAAGCTACCGCACCGTGATGGTAACATCCTGCAGTTGACGCCAGCCTGGCCTGGATTTTCATTGCAGTCAGATGCCACGTTCAGATTGAATAATTTGTGACAAATCTCCATCCCTGTTCCCCAAACAAGTGTCAGAGCCTTGGCCTCAATGCCCATAACATAGCATCCTTCTGGGAGGCATCATGGCTTGGTGGTAGTTCCCTGATGGGCTTAAAACAGATCACCCAGACTACTCTGAGATTTAAGACCATAAAGTCCACTGGAACTGGGATTTAGGAAGATTTTTGGGGAAAAGCTGAATATGGCCTTTAGACCTAAACATCTTCTACTTGATCTTCACGGTTTGTTACTGAAAGGCAATGCACTGGGCAGAGGGTTTCCCTCTTCGCCCACAGAAATCTGAGTTATGGGTCTATACCCTTCTCAAAAGAGTATTTATGCTTCGTATTTCTCTGGAACAGCTCTGTAGCTTACAAATATTTGCACACGGTGGAAATTTTCACATGGAGCTGGAATAAGACTTTTAAAGATTTGTAAATAATTTAGGCAGATAACTCCCATTCATTTAATGTAATTCTCCAGGAAGCATTAAAAAAATCACAGTCAGGGGTTTTAGGAGAAATTTCTTTCTGTGCCAGAAAACCTTAACATAGCTACTGCCAATACTACCGTGGAAATAACAACACTGTAAGATTTCAAAATCATGTTTATAAGCAGGAGCCGCTATGGTTCAGAAAACTTCAGTGATTCACCAGCACCGTTTTATGGTTAATTTTCCTGGAAAAGTACATTATTGCAACAATTCCTCTTTTTTGTCATCACAGTGTTTATTTCATTATCTGTTTGTTTTTACTGCTGAATTTTAGTTTGGCACAGAGTTTCTTGTATCTAAAAAGGGTTTTTAAAACCATCAGCATTTTGAATCATATACAAATTGCCCGGGGATTTTATTTTTGGCTTTTTGAGTAACATTGTGTTTTTGTACTTTTTAACGGCAATGAACAATCCTCCTTCTCAAAGAGCAGCATTTTTAAGTGACGTTTCAAATTCTGTGGCTGCAGTCCACTCTTTTATAATGTGGGAAATGCCCTGCCTCTGAACTGTGTAAGTGATACGCCACATTCTCCACAAGTCTGCTTTTTAGCAGAAAGGAGTAAACACCTCTGAGGGCCTGAGGACATGTTTTTAAAACAGTGTCCGGTACTTGCAAGGATTGCGATAATGTTAGTTGAGGAGTTAGTTAAGAGAAAACACCAGGTCAGGAGAGAGTTGCTGAGGACGGGGCAAGAGGAGCAACTTGAAATAATAGCACAAAACAGAGCAAAGGAAAATTACAGCTTAATTGCCCAGAAGCTGCTAGGCTGCCGACTAAGCCTCTCAGGGGAGGTGGTGGGAGTCCCAGAGGATGAGTGGTAAACACGGGCCTGGACAAAGCACTGGAAAATGTGCTGCTTGCCAGCAGCCCTCCTGCTATGTGATGGAGATAGGGTAGGTGGTCTAAAACATCTCAAAAGTCATCTGTGAAGCATCTCTTGAGGCAGATAGTGAGCAGGAGGTGGTGGTCAGTCCTTCCAGCCCCTCGTGTTACTCTAGCCCCTGCCCTTCTCCTCATTTCCCTTCCTTCCTCCTGCTGCTCACTTCTCCACTCCCTTCCTGCCCTCCCCTGTAAGACCCCTCTTGAGCAGCTCTCTGTGTTGTAAGTCCAAGGAGTTTGATAGCATGGCGACAGTCTGGGTTATCACAGTACACAGAAGGTATCAAGCTCACTTATAGCGTCATCACTCAATGATACTGGCTGTCACAGCCATTCATCATCTGCAGCTTGTAAGACAACCACGACTCAGCTTAAGGTTTTCCTGAGAGAAAATGGGGATGGACCTTTGGAGGAGGGCCCTGCCATCATGGGATGGATGAGACACATGGGTGCAGCCTGCTCATACGCTCCTCACTGCCTGCATCTGGATCTGTGCTCATGAACAACGTGGGCCAGAATTTTCAGTTTTGTGACAGATGTTTGAAAACATCCATCAGAAGGTTGGTCCCACATGACATGGACACTTGGGGAGCTTGGAATGAGGAAAGGTGCAGGATAAACATCCTCCTTTTCCATAAAGAACAAGGAAGGAACAGCGAGAAACATTTTAAGAGTGACGTCAAAGTTTTCTTACCCAAAGGCAATCTCTCTGGGTCAGGTTCCTCCAAACAAGTAAAGACATCTACATTTATGCATCCTAGGTCTCTCAACATCAGCAGG
>NW_009626223.1:5349-11402 GCF_000690535.1 Cariama cristata | reverse complement strand
TAATAAGCACAACTACAGGTGGACTTCTGATCAGTAGATAGGCATTTCAAATGTGTCATATATTCGTTTCCATTGACTCAACAGGAATCCGAGAGTGTAAGATGTAAATAGTTGTGTTGTAGACATACAATGACAGATGACATGGATCCTGTCTCCATGCCTTGGTGTGCCCTGCTTTCCCTCTTCACCACGGCTGCAGGCAGCAAAACTTAACACCGCTCCCACTTCAATAGTTTAATTTCCCTTTGTCTTTCAGTCCATTTTTGATTCATGCCTGGACTTTGTGACTTCTTCCATGCCACTCCCTATATACAGAGCATTCCTCCCATTGAGGTTTGACAAACATCCTGATTCTTAAAACAACTCAGAGCACACCTGCTCTGCAAAATACTGCAGTGTCCCCACCCTGAGCTGGGTTTGCTCAGTCCTGTGGTGCACTGCTGGCATTGCCAAGGGACGACCTCCTCGCGCTCGTATTTCATCCGTTCCTCATTGCAAGGAAGTCCTGCATCCCACAGACAAAATAATAAATTCTCCTCTCTAAAACTTAGAAGGTTAAGTCATTCCCTTGTACAGAGTGGAACATAGGGGGGAAACTGAAAGAAGACACAAGAACTGTCTCATGACTGTCATCAGGTGAATGACTTCTGCCAAAACAGGGGAATAAATTGCTCTCAGTGGCCACCAAAGGTAGGATGAGAAGCAATGTACTAAAATTGCAGCAAAGGTTAGCTGTTAGGGAGAGACTTGGAAAGGAAAAGATAGCAGGGGTCTGGAGTACATTGGTTAGATGGCAAACGCTCTGTTACGGTTGATTTTAAGATCAAGCTTGAGAAACATCTCACTGCAGTCACAGCTAAGGAGCAGAGCAATGGGTTACATGGCTGTCCGTGACCTGTTTCCCAGGAGCAGATAAGTATCCAAATGTGATGAATCACAGGGCAGGAATTCCAACTCATCCTGGGGCAGGACAGGGACAGGGGGGGAGGTTAACATTTGGTGATGTAGTTTTGTAGCCCGAAAGGGGCTTCCCTTGTAGGGGGAAGGTAGTTGTTGGGGTCATGGACCTGTTTGATTTTTAATGAAGTTATTCAATTCTGCAGAGCTCACAGAGAAAACTCCAGCTGAGGTTAACAACAGCTGAAGTTCAGGAGAGGGTACAGAGTTGGTGAAAGTCAAAAAAAATTCAGATGCGTTTATTACTCCTACTTGTTGCTCCAAGAGACACTTGAAAATACAGATCTGCCAGGTGGTTTTCTCATTTAGGGAACAGAGTTTTCTAAGTATTCTTTGTGTAGTTATGAGTTGCATCCCATTTGTATGTGCCAAAGAACTGCCTTTTGAGCAACCTTGCAGGTAGACTGGAGAAATATCTGGTTTGACCTGGGAAATCCAGGTTTAAGGTAAGCACAGGAGGTGAGACGCTACCAGAGCTGCAGTAAAAGCTGCAACACTAAAGCAGAATAGATCCTGAGGACACAGTTGGAAGATAAGGTGAGTGCTGTCTCACAACCTGTTTCCCACTCCCAGCCCAGGAACCACTGAAAGCAGCAGCTCTTCTCATCTTTTTACTCTTTCCTCAGCCTCATGCAAATTCCTAGATAGGTTCAAATGCTCTGCCAGGCCCTGATATCCCTCCTCACCGAAGATGAGCCTCAAAAGCAAATAACATTTGATCTTGTCCAATGGCTTCTGCAGCCTACCCCAAAGACCATGCTGCCGTAGCTAAAGTGGTAGTAGTACCAAAGCCAAACCTGCAGCCTACCCCAAAGACCATGCTGCCGCAGCTAAAGTGGTAGCAGTACCAAAGCCAAATGGGACAACATTATCTCAGATTTGTCTCCATGGACTTCAGTTACAGTCATATGGATATTGATAGTCTTACCCTAGCCCCACACAACAGTCTCATCGAGTATCTTAGATATCCTCTGTGTCCCTGTGCTATCCCAATAAAGATTTTGTGAATACTTCTTCTGTGACAATAGGAATTTGATGAAATGAAGAAAAGAAATCTTTTGCATTCACAGAATCACACAGAATCAGAGAATGGCTGGGGTTGGAAGGGACCTCTGGAGATCATCCAGTCCAACCCCCTGCCAAAGCAGGGTCACCTACAGCAAGTTCCACAGGATTGTGTCCAGGTGGGTTTTGAATATCTCCAGAGAAGGAGACTCCACAGCCTCTCTGGGCAGCCTGTGCCAGGGCTCTGCCACCTTCAAAGCACAGAAGTTTTTCCTCATGTTGAGATGGAATTTCCTGAGTTTCAGTTTGTGCCCACTGCCCCTTAACCTCTCGCTGGGCACCACTGAAAAGAGTTTGGCCCCATCCTCTTGACCCCCACCCTTAAAGTATTTATAAGCATTGATGAGATCTGTTCCCAGTCTTCTCTTCTCCAGGGTGGACAGACCCAGTTCCCTCAGCCTTTCCTCACAAGGGAGATGCTCCAGTCCCCTCATCATCTTCGTTGCCCTCCGTTGGACTCTCTCCAGTAGTTCCTTGTCTTTCTTGAACTGGGGAGCCCAGAACTGGACACAGCACTCCAGACGTGGCCTTACCAGTGCATTTCCATTTTCCTCAGGGACCTCCAATACCTGTTAGATGTCTACCCCATGGGGCAGGCACATAAGATACATCTCACACTTCCGATTCCTTCCAGTCACCAAGACCAGGAGATCTTTTTGAACATGTCCTAACTCCCTTCTAGTGTATGCTCAGATTCCTTCCATGGAAACACCTTTGCTGAGTCACATCCTTGTGATGAGCTGGGATTTGGCCAGGGGACACACCTGGAAACATGAACTGAGAAACATGCAAGAATACTGACCTAGCAATCATGCTTTAGCAGGGTCTACACTTGCTCTGGCACCCTGTAACTCTGTCAAATGGTTATTATATTACATTTTACTCTTTAGGCAGGTACCCAGTTGCTCAGCTTCACTGTACTGTAAGACCCAGCCTGTCCTTTTCTACAAGCTAAGGGGTAAGACCCTGGCATTGTTCCAGAGGGGTGTCCTCTCTGGAGGCAAAGCTGTGCTGCTCATCTCTGGGGAATGATGTGTGATGTCCCTCACATGATGTCAGTACTTGACTGGACAGGGAGTCAGACTGCCACATGCCATAGCTGTCTCTGTGGTGCTGTGGTGGCTTGCGTGGCCCAACCTGCACAGTCTGCACCAAACCATGCCGCTGAGGCTCAGAAGGTGACATGGAAATACTGTGCGTGTCATCCTACTGCAGTGACAACACTGCTAAGAGAAAGCCATTGCCCTGAGGGAAACAAAACCCTTGGGACTGGCTGGAACAGTGGGGAGGGAGGCATGCCTGAGGCTGGACTGGTGCATTTTCCTTATGTGTTGGGGCGCACACATCCTTGGATGGGTCCAGTCAAGCTCATCCACATAAAACAATTCACACAACCTCTTAAGTCAGTAAGCTGTAAAGATCCCAGGGACACATTCCTTCACATCACATCTTCTTGGGTATCATCTCCTGCATGGAGGCCTGAAGCTAGATAAGCAGAAACAGGATTTGTTTCTGCCATGTGCAGAGTCAAACCCAGCTTAGCCCAAACTCATGGACCTGGGCAGGTTCAAGCACTACTGTAAGGCTGCACCCTCCCGTCAGGACTGGCAGCAGAAAGCTTTCTGAGAAAGGGGTGTGAAGCAGCCTCAGGAGAGGTGGAAGGAGAGGGGAGGACTAGCTAGGGAGTTGGCTGAGCCAGGCAAATCGGGTGAGGCAGTGAATCAATGCATCATTCCCTGAACAACCACAAGACAACTCCCCAAGTGGTTGCCCTTCCCAGGCAGGAGCCTGTGCCTGCACAATGTACGTGAATTGCTGCTGGGGGTGAATCCCTTCTCAGGACCCAGCGGATGAGTCAGAGATGACTCAGGTCTTTGCAGTCCTCCTTGCTCAAATGGTACTGGGTAAAGACGGCAAAATATGAAGCCCGTTTGTATTTTTTCCGTGTGACTGCCAGTCTTGCTATAAACTGTAAAAACTGCACAAGGGCATTTTTTCTGGCCAAACTTGCCTGCTGGGTGCACGCATTAAGCTGTAAATCCAGTCTTTCATAGGAGAAAACAGCTTCATTTATAAGTGTCCCATTAAGCAAGAACATACTTCATTATTTGTGGGGAGACCATTCTCCTGCCCACATGTTGAGGTATCTTGGAAGCAGTATGTAGCTCTTTGAGGACCTATTATTAATTTGAATTTATTGAGTGCTGACAGATGTGCTTGGTGCTTTACGGTCACATAAGGGAACCCTTGTGGCTGCACTGTTTCAAGAGAAAACTCCCATGAAAAGGTGGAAGTTCTTTTGGTTTAAGAAGGCTGAAAGACACTATTCTGGTTTTTGGAACGCTGGCCTCAGCAGCACTCCACAGTAAAGTGCTGATAAACACTGACGGGAGTAAACAGGGCCTCTCTCCTCTGCAGTTGCCTAGGTAACATTTCCTACATGGATTCTGGTTGCCTGAGCTATATCTGAGCTACACAAAGATGCTGGGTACATAGACATCAAATTTGGTTTGTTTTCTTCTGTGTAACTGTGAGAAGACTTCAGCTTCTCATTCTGAAGCCAGTTTGTGGGTTGCAGGTTTTCTTTGGTCTCCTGCATTGTGTTCTCCCATCACCCCGTCCAGTCAAAGGGAATGGCATCTCCTGTAAGTTTGTGGTTGAGAAAAAACGTAATCCCGAACTATTTTACTTTTGATTACATTTCTGACACTCTCTTTTCAGCAGTGATGAGTCACAGTTCAGCTAATGGAGCGAGACTTGATTATAAAATTCTGGGTTTGAGGTTGACTCTACAGAGTAGTAAACTATACAGACACACACAACATAGCACTATTTTTCTTCTTAAAAAAAAGACTACTCTACACTAATAGATACATTTGAGTTTCCAGGCTTTCTATTCATGATTTTTTTTGGTAGCTTCATGAAGTAAAATCTCACCAAAGTCTTTACCTCGTGACAACAGCCTTGAGATACCGACAATACTTAAACTGTTGTAAAGGCAAAGAGCAAACAGGCATGCTCCCTTCTTGCTGCCGATGGCAGAAGAGATGAGACCCAAAAGGCCCACACGCAGGTGTGCTCTTTAAAACTAGTGAGTCCAGGAAACCATCCTGCTAACCTTTTCCAGGTCCTTAAACTTGGTGTGTGATGGTGAGAGTGATAATGATTAAAAGAAGAATCTGTTATGTTTGGGGAGGTGACATGACAAAACACTGTTGGTTTTTTTTCTTTCCCCTCCCACAGGTTAGATTACACTATAGAGAAAGAATTTACCCAAAGGCAGATAATGCTTAAACAATTTAGAAATAATTAATAGACATTAGAGCCGTTGCGTATTACAGAAAACTGTGTCCTGAAAGGCAACACAATAACTTTCCTTGTTAGAGTAAAGGATGTTTGTTTAGGCTTAGTTTGTGCTTCCGACTACCTAATTACCCAGAAATGAGGTAGCTGTGCTCTTAAGGAAGTCAGAAACACACACTGATGTGTGCTTGGCAACACAGGCCACATAGTTTTCACAAAACATCGTGCAAATATGTTGGCAAATTAGATTTGCAGGTGGAGGCAGTGGGTCAGTTTCTTCTTTTAAGTGTCTGCCTTTTACATTTTATAAAAGGTCAAAATAGCTTTGCATTTTGTCTGAATTGATTCCTTCCTTTTGTAACATCATACATTAAAGTAGTACCTTAGAGACAGGTGATGTCTTTGCTCAGGATCTGCGAGGAGCATCATCTTGGCCATGGCCAGCAACAGGACCTCCCTTGTCACTCATGGGTGATCACCATCACACTTTGGGACCATTGCAGCAGCAGGAAAGAGCAGATGCTCTCCAAACACCAAGTGCCCAGGACAGCCATATAAAACACGAAAAGTCATAGAATCGTAGAGTCGTAGAATCGTTTAGGTTGGAAAGGACCTTTAAGATCATGAAGTCCAACTGTTAACCTAGCACTGCCAAGTCCACCACTAAACCATGTCCCTAAGCACCACATCTACATGTCTTTTAAATACCTCCAGGGATGGTGACTCCA
>NW_009626223.1:3393-5145 GCF_000690535.1 Cariama cristata | reverse complement strand
TCCCCAGGCTAAACACCCCCAGGTCCCTCAGCCGCTCCCCATCAGACTTGTGCTCCAGACCCTTCACCACCTTCGTTGCCCTTCTCTGGACTCGCTTTCTTGTAGTGAGGGGCCCGGAACTGAACACAGTACTCGAGATGCGGCTTCACCAGTGTCAAGTACAGGGGGAAGTTCCCACCTCCTCACCCATGTCTCATGCTCGTTTTCGAGGCTTATTCTCCCAGGGCATGGGAAGTGCTACTGCTTGGCTGCTGGCAACCCTTGCACCCCAGGGACAGTGCAGCTGGCAGAAAGAGAAGCTAAACCAGCCCCAGCCCCTTCGCTTGTTAAACAGCACTGCAGAGGAGGAAGGGGATACATCCTCTCCCAAGGTTTTGCAGAGGTTGGGAACCTCTCTTTTCCCCTGGAACTCTTTGCGACTCCAAGCGTAACGCCCAACGGTGTCCCGTGCTGGCGGCACGGCACAGCTGAGCATCTTCCTGATGGTGCCGCCTCCTACCTCGTGCTGCTCGCAGCTCTGGCACACAAATCTCGGTTTGGCTTGAAATGGGAAAGGTTTGTCCCACTGAGCTGGGATGTAAACAGGGGTTTAGCCATACAGGAGCTGGAAGCCAGCTTTCTGGATTTGCTCCTGTTGTTTGCCAAATACTCACTATTCATGGGAAGATGATGAAAAACATTTCTGTGAATTTGTGGCTGTCTAGTTCCTAGCAAGCCATTAATATGAGGGAGGGGAGGAAAACCCAGCCCCCAAAACCAAAAACAGCTTACAAACCTTCTCTATAGCTTAAATAGAAGCTTGGTCTAATACTTTTAATTGGCTGGAGCAGCTCTTACCATTTCCCAGACGGTCACTTAAGTGCATGTAACCACTCTAACTGCTATGCTTGTTATTGTGCTGCGTTCCTTTCTTCCTGGCTGACATGGAGCTATGAAACTACCCAGGTTTGACATTACAAACCAGGACATTGAAGCCAGATCATAAATGTAAAAGGCAATAAATACCCCACTAATCTCTCCAGCAACACAGAAGCAATAGGAGCAACTCTTTGCTCCAGCAAACTCAAGATGGTGTTTGTTAAGGTTTTTTTTTTGTTCTTGGAGTTCATGTCATTCCAGTTTTTGAATATACACACACATTTGTGTGTATATTGTGTGTATATAGTTCATACTGCTATAGTAGGATGCTAGCTTTTTCCTTGGACCCCGGGACTGCAATTGCCTGTGACTCTGACATGTCACTTAACGTCTCTCTGTGACTAATGTCCCCATCTGTGAAACAAGGTTGACACACTTTATTGAATTCTGGCTGTTTAGACTATTAGACTCTTCAGTGTCAAAGGACTTCTACTTCTCTATGGTACCCAACATAGTGACTTCCAAGCTTGCTTCAGGTTTCTGAGGGGAAATATTATACAGAGAATAAGCCACAGAGCTCCCATAAATTAAAAGTTGTGGTCCCCTGACAGACAATCAGGCATTTTACCAGTCAGTTGTTAGGAAGGTAGCAAATGTTGTCTACATTCTCTTAAAAATGTTTATTTTTATGATTTATGAGGTTTAATATTTTAATATTTTATATTAAGCCTGTCCTCAACCTCCTCAAGTATTCCTATCAACCTCAGTAAAACTTAATCTGTTCATTAGAAGGCAAATCAGGGTCGCTGAGGTAGTATTTTCCTCCTCACACCACTTGAGCAGCTTCCCAGTTGCCCAAAGAAAGATTTCAAGCCAGGTTTCAGCTGGTTGGCC
>NW_009626223.1:0-3370 GCF_000690535.1 Cariama cristata | reverse complement strand
GTACCAGTACCCAGACCACGCAGACTGCTCTGTGAGAGAAAAGCACAAAGAATGAAAATTTGCACAATAGCTGCAACCTGGATCACTACGGTGCCAAACTACTTTCTCCACAGATCCAGCTTTGTGATTTCCAGACACAAAGCAGCATTGACAAATATGATTTAGCCACATGCGCCCTTCTTACTCAGAGCAAGGCCCTTTCCTTCAGCATCTCAGCATGTCCAGGAGGCAATTCAGATCTCTGAGCTGCTGTTCAGATGTTCCTTTCTCACTCCTTTGAGTATGGGAAGCTCCTACTTTTGACATCTGAACTAGGTGAGATGACTTTGGCGGAAAATCTCCCTTCCCTTCCCTTCCCTTCCCTTCTCTTCCCTTCCCTTCCCTTCCCTTCCCTTCCTTTCCCTTCCAATTCCCTCTTCCCGTCCCTCCCCTTCCCTCCCCTTCCCTTCCCTTCCCTTCCCTTCCCTTCCCTTCCCTTCCCTTCCCTTCCCTTCCCTTCCTTTCCCTTCCCTGATGTTCATAGCAAGGATGCCATATTAATTAATTAATTAATATTTTTCCTCATTGCAATGATTTATTATTTTTCACCTTGTCCCACTGGTTTCCTTTTTATTTATTTATGGCATTTATTTACCTAAACCTGCATTTAGATGAGAAACAACAAAAGATTGCCAATAGTTTATACCAGGACCATATACTGGGAGCTTATGCTTACAGTATTTTAGCATTCTTTGAGACCAGATATCTGTTTCTCATGCTCTTGTATCAAATCAGATCTGTTTACAAGCTGCTGTTTTTATTGATATCTTGTAATGAAGACATCCAGTCTTGGGGCATCAAACTGCCTATTTTCCTTTCAGCATGGCACTTTGATCACAGAACCAGAAATGGTCCCTTTCCCAGCACCCCTCGAAATGATGGTCTCCCTGAAGGACATCTCCACTCCTAGGCCACCCAACCAACCATCAATGGAGCTCCCCCAGCACCCTACCTACTGAGTGGCTTTTAGGAGCGCAGCTATGCTCAGGTGGCTTTTTAGGGAGAAGGTTTCCCTCCCCATGGGTGGGGTCCAGGTCCTTTTCCTCATGCTGGCATCCTCTTTTCCCATCGCACTGCAGCCCGGGATGGAAGTCTAGACTAAACACACTTCTGGCCAAGGAAACAGCTGGGGTGTCCATCATCTGCCGTTTGTCCAGAGCAGGCATGCTTGTGTGTGATCCCAGCACTGGCTCGCATTGCCTGACCCTCTGCCCCTCCTACACCGACATCTTCATTCTCTCCACTAGAGCTTTTGGAAATGGGAAACAAAGATCCAGGCTGTCTTGGATCCAGGCATGGGACTACGGCAGGATGACGTCTATAAACATCCAGAAAATAATGGCATCATTTAACTTTCAGCAGAAGGCTTATTTATCTCTGAAGAGATTACACCAAGTGTTTCCATGCAGAACAGAGCAATGGAGTAGATGTAAAACCATGACAGGAATCTTTTTATACACGAGAGGGGATTGTAAATTTCTGGTGTAAAGTTATGGATTACATTCATGAGATAGTAAGTCAGATGATTCTGCTTTACAACCACTAGAGATTTGCCCTTTGCAGTCATTTGGAGTAGCGATGCTTAAATGGGCTGGTAAGAGAAAGCTAGGGAGAGCAGCACACTCCCTCTCTGCAAAAGCCAGTCAGTGTTGGGGGGCACAGCAGGGGAGCCCACCCTGCCAGAAAGCCCGGTTTGCCATCCCAGGAGCTGCACCTACGACTGAGCACAGCACCTTGGGAGCAAGGAACGATGGCTGCATGTATCCTGGCTGCACTGTGTGAGCTGCCGTGGGATCTGCAGCTAATTCTGCATGGCAAAATAAAAAGCAGTATCAAGAGGAAGCCTAAATTCACTGAGCCCAAGGCTGCAGTTGGCACTCTGGTGTGTGCATGGGTGCCAGGCGTGTGGAGGGTCTGCAGCTCTGGACTGGAGAATGGTCTGGACCATGCTTCACTGGTGGAGCAGATGCACCCTTGCCCCAGGCACCATGAAAGTTTCCAGGCAGAAGGAGAAGGGTAATGCTGGTGAATGATGTTCAGGATACAGAGCTTGATTCTCATCCTATTTGCTGCAGTCTGTCAGCAGTAGGACGTGGCCCCTGGAAGCCGAATTCTGTTGAGGAACCTGTCCCCAACCTCCTGCTCCAACACAAAGGTACTGATCATATGGCAGTGACTACTGGGTTTCTCAGACAGGAGTGGGGCCCTTGGCAGCAAGATGTAAAAGGAACATCAGGCCAACACTACTATTAAAAATTAAGCAGACAACAGATTGACCAGGGGATACTGGAAATGCCACAAACACAGGAATGGACCAAGAGAAGTGCATTGCAAGCATCTCCTGCTCCTTTCTCTAATATGACTTCCATTTGCATGCAGTAGCAGCAAAATCCCATCTCCTGGCATTGAGGTCGATGTATATTTGTGGGAGATTCCTGAACCCAAACCACCTAATCCCTGTGTTTGGGGTGGAGAAAAAACAAAACCGAACAAAAAACTGAGGGATGCCCTGTGCAGCAGCAAAGGGGTGATGTGAGAAACACCATTACGATGTCTGGATGCAGGTTGAGTGGATAAAGCTTTAGGTGTTTGTGCTGAGCCGTCTGGCACCGAGGGCTCTGTGGGAGGAGGGTAGATGTGCTTCAGCTGAGACACTGGAGTCAGGGCAGGTGGATGCCCCGTGCTTCACTCGTTGGGTGGGTAGAAGAGACAGTGAGACAGAGGCAGAGATGAGTGGGAATCTTGCGGCGCTTAGCAGAGCATCTCAAGAAAGCACATGCTTTGGTCTCCTTTCCAGGATGTGTTCAGTGCTTTTATTTCAGAAGAACAAGGAACCCAAGTATAATGGAAATTCACAGTTATTGTAGTGACACCTATAAGCCTACTTTGACTTCGAGCCGCACGTACACATGAGCAGGTAATAAGACATATTTCCTGCCCTGAAGAAGTTGTGGTCCAAATGCACGTAGCAGAGCGAGGGTGGGAAGAGAAACAAAGGTCAGGCGAGCCTTGTGCCCACCCAGCCGATGGACGTGGTAAAGTCGGGTCGAAGAGAGCCCTGCTGCTCTCCTAGGACTCGTGCACAGCTGCAGCCCCCACTGCCTCCTTGGGAAAACCCCACGGTTGGAGCAGTATCTGGCCTCTGAACTCCTCTACAGCAGATGATGAGTCTGGAGTCACAGCTTCATGCACCTCTGTCCAGGCAGTTTTAGTATGTGTTTACTGGAAAAAAACAGGTGTAGCTAAATGCTTTAATCAAGTGGAAATTATACATCTACAGACCCCTCCAGTCACCTGTCACTGCTGTACCTGAGCAATACAAGTGACTTGA
>NW_009626222.1:28326-30489 GCF_000690535.1 Cariama cristata | reverse complement strand
TGTATAAATATAATACATAAACTACTATATAAAATACTTTAAATCTGTAAAATTGTACTGTGACAGATGTGTTTGACTTCATGTAGGAAGAAGTGTAGCCTGGATTATATATATACACACACTTACTTATTTATATGTATAAATATATATATGTACAAAACTGAAACTGTACTATAGCAGATGTATTTGATTTCATCTAGTAGCCTGGATTATTTTAACTAGAGTTATTTTGACAAAGAGGGACAACAGCAATGAGAATCGGTTTTTAATCCCACTTAAATCCCTCCCTTTGAATTCTAAAAGAGCTGTTTTCCATCATGTCAGTAAATTCAGATTACCATAACCTCTTTAAGGCAGAGGGCCTGATTAACTAGTTCTCTGGTAGAAGAGGGGACTGAAGCCCTTAATTTAGAAATTTAAACCTATCCCTGATCTAAAGGTGAAACTTAGATTCTGTTAAAAGCTCTATTTTGAGTTTTTCTTGGTGAAAAAGACCCACTGGTTAAAGCATGCTGTATATGATTATTTTATTCAACCATATTTTCTAGTCGCTTTTTTCTCATATAGCTGGTCATGTATCTGTGAAGTGTTGAAGATGTAACTGCAGCTTGACTGTACAGTGCCATGGAATACTTGACTGCAGTGCAATAAGAAAAATCATACTGTTTTATCATTTCTTGAATGACTTGCATGGAAGAAAGTTAGATTATTTCCTGCTTTCACAGAGTTTTTCCACAGAAGTTTTCACAGTATTTCTGTTCACTGTTTTCTGCAACTTCTTGAAGCCTGAAAAGAAAGAATTGTTCTATTCTTGACTTACCAAGTCAGCAGTTTGTTCTCACTTCAAAATGTAATCTGTGTAGGTGGACCAAAAACTAAGGGATTACTGTTCAGAAATCCAGCTTGTATTCACTTAATTCATTAATTGTTGTGCAGAAATAATGAAAGATTCATTTCCTCTCCGTACCCGTCTCCCAGAAGGCACAACAGTCACGTTTCAAATATATTAATATGTTACAGCAACAAGAATTCAGTCACTTCTGTCTTTATGCAGTGATTCCTTTTTTGTGTGGACATGCACATGGTTGCAGAATTAGTCATTAGTCAGGTTGTTGAATATTTATGAAAAGACTGCTCTGAACAAGCTATTGCTAAAGCTATTTCCTATGCTTCCTACTCCCAGCTTGCTTTAGGATGCTGTCCTAGAAAGTGATATTCTATATTACCATATTTCTTACAAATTCAATAGTATCAGATATGGATCATAGTCTACAAAAATATGTAAATGAGACTGACTGCAGTAGAGTTTGAACTGTGGACCAACTTTCAGGTTTTCTGTGTCTGTAAGTCTGATTTGGCACATCTGTGAAGTATTGGTGCTTGTACTGAGCTTAGTAATCAACAGTAAATCTCTAATGAAGTAAATATTCATTGGGCTAAGATCTGTTCAGGAGGTGGATTAAACTGTAGACCTATACCTTTGCTAGCTGTATTTTATGGGACCTCCTAGCAGATAGCCAAACCTCGAGGCAAAATTTTCTGCCAACTAGTGCTGTAACTGGTGGTCTTTGCACTGGTGTGCACTTCTGTCATATTTTGCAATATCTTGTTCCTCTAGAGCTCCTTTCAGTTGCCGTATTTTTCTTCTTGCTGTTACTTTGCTTTACATTCTCCCCAAAGCATTGCACATCACTAGAAAGCATGAGAATACAATCTGAAGCTGTAAGAGACCACAGCTATAGAACAGTAGGAGTCTTAATCTGGTTTTGACAGGAGGTGGTGTTTTTTCTCTGCTCTTATGAATTAGTTGTTTGGGGTTTTTTGTTTTGTTTTTTCTTTTTAATTGAAGGGGGAAAAAAAGCTTTTTTAAGTATCATGATGTAAACACAGAAGCTTATTATTTAGTTGTAACAGCGTGCCAGATGATCATGAAGAAAGATCTAGTCTGTGCTTTGGAAAGCTTCTTTCTCTGTGTTCCTTTACAGGGATACTCAGCAGAGATGCTCCACTGAGACGTAGCTTTTTATATGTGTTTTCCAAGGCTAGGTGGCAAATTTCTTGATCCTTGCTTTAGTGCCACCAGTGACAACAGATATTCCCTCCCACCCTCTAGTGAATGTAAGTTTTCATTATTAAAAGAAGGTGTTTGGCAAGGAGGGGTGA
>NW_009626222.1:0-28315 GCF_000690535.1 Cariama cristata | reverse complement strand
TTTGAGGCTGCATTTGGGTTTTGCTTTCTGTTATCACCATGGCTGAGTTCATCATGGATTACTTGCCAGCTGTGTGGGGCAGCCAATTTCTGCTGACCTGCTGGATGCCAGCTTGAAAGAAGTTTCATTTTGATTCACTTTTGCTTTGCAGGAGAAGACAAAGAGGAGAAGTATTTCCCAGTGAGGTGTTACTGCAGTGTAGTTGTGTTGCACAAGAGGAATTACCACAGTGATAGCAGTAAGCCTCTGTTGAAAGTCCTAGGGAACAAGTGTAAGCCTTGGAACTGAAAGGTTAATATTTTCCCCTCTATCATCACTTATTGACCCACACTGAATATATATAAATTTCTTTTTTGTCTGGATTGAGGGATATCAATATAGTTGGCAAGCGTTTAGTCTGAATTGTCAGATTTTACATCTTCACCACAAAACTTACTAGGATTTTGGTCTGCCTGATGTGTGCAAGTGCATCTTTAACTTCAATTTATCCCTTTTCATTGTTTGTCTGCTAGTTTCATCTGCTTGCTGCCATAAGCAACAGATGTGCGATAAACTGGGCAGAGCAAGCAAAGGACACTCAAACTAATAGCAGAGTTAGTTCAGGTGTGTTTGATCACTGTTTCTCAAATACTTCATGAGTCTATCTGCAAATGTCAGAAAAAACAAAGCTTGGAAGAAGAAAATTGTTTTTGATGATATTTTGTTAAATGAAAAAGTAGTCGCAGTTGACAGTAAAGCAGCAGTCTAATAGCCTTAAAAATCTTGAAGTTTCATTCCTATCACCCTGTCAGACTTTCATGTTAAGGTCTCGGAAAACACTGCACAGCACAAGTCCTATTTTGTGATGTGGAGCCATTATTCATGTGCAATTCTGCTGGATTATTTCATCTGTTTCTTTTGAAATGGTGGAGTTTGCGTGGGGACTTTCAGAGGAAGTGATCCAGAGCATCCCTGGAAATAGGGTGGTTTAATCTTTCTTCTTTCCCCCTCTCCTCCCTGATGGCTTCACTAGAAATAAGCGTGACTAGGCTATGCTCTTTTGGTGTCCTTTATGTGCCTTACAGAGGGCATCTTCTAATGAGTTAGACTGAATGGAGGGCTGACGTAAAATCTTCACCTTGTTTCAAAGAATTTAGAGACCATGGTGGAGTCATGTCCACAAATAATGGAATATCAAAGACAGACTTCACAAACACTTCTTTGAACTCTCCATGTGATTTCTTTGGGGGCAAAAAGCATATTTTGCTTGAACGTCTGCCTAAACCTCGTCTAATCGTTAAAGTAGTCTGTTGCAGTTCTGAAAGTCTTGGGAAGTTTGCAGATAATATGACTTAGATATAAGCAGTTCTTGCAAGTGCTTATGAAGGGGAGGGGCGGGGAACAAAAACCAAAAACAAACCCAAAAAACCCAAAGCACCGTGATACTGGTTGGAGTAGTGTAACTGCTAGTGTGGGGAACGTAATGAACCAGCTAATTTGGGGAAGGAGGGGGACAAGGTAGTGTGGACGTCCCAGTAGCCTTGGGATGTGAATTTCCCACACTTGGAAGGTCAATGTCACAGTGACAAAACAATACTGGTAAATATGGTGTTAAGATTGGATATACTACATAAGTTACCCTACATGTTTGGGAGGGAGTGTGTGGTGTGGTGTTTTATTTTGTTTTCCCCATGTGTGTAACTTATAAATTAGCTTTCCTCTTTGTGGGAATACATTTGTTATGTGTGAGATTATTTTCTGTCTGGTTAGTTGACAACTCTCCATCTGGGCCCTGAAGCCTAGGATAAAGATGCTCTGCATGGTCCTATCCTATCGCTATCTTGAGGGTGATATATAGGTATTATAGCCTCTTTTTATAGTTCACTTTGTGTTCCTATTTGCCCCAGTTGGTTGTTGCTGCAGCAAAGTTGCGCTCTTGGCATATTGCAAGGGTTGGAAGAAAAATGCAGGGTAAAACTCTAAGTGTAATCAGGATATTCATTGTTCTTTCTAAAATTAACTTAGCAAACTGATCGATCTGTCGTGCTCTTAGGAACAAAAATATCTGGCTCTGTGAGTTGCAGTATCATCAGACTGGAAAAGGGATATAATAGGTGCTTGGTTCATGAAAGACCTTGTGAGTCTTACCTGGGTAGCTGGAGTTGTGGGGCTTAAAGAATGCATTTTAAGCGATGGGTAATCAATGTTGTTGAGAGGCAGCTTGTGACTAGTGGTGAAAATGACAGAAATTGGGAATGAGATTTTTGCTTGTATAATGTCAGACAAAAGTCTGTGATCTAAGGATATTTCCTGCTTGCTCTAATATTTTGTCAGTGTATTACGTGTTTGGTTTTTTCCCCCCTTCTGCTTGCTCTATGCGTGTTCTATCAGACAGGATGTATAGCCTATTGCAAGTGCTGACGCTGTCAAATTACCTATTGCTGTTTATGTGTGGGTCTTTTTTTCCCCAAAGAGCTAACAGACAGCAACTGACAATGAGATTTTCAGTGGCAGAAATGTGCCAAGTATCAATATAAGGAAATAATGGAGTATCTTTACTTTTATGTTCTTTTCCAGACTGCTCTGCAATGACTACAGCAAGATATAGGCCTACTTGGGACTTGGTACTTGACCCATTAGTGTCCTGCAAGCTCTGTCTTGGTGAATATCCCGTGGAGCAGATGACAACAATAGCACAATGCCAATGCATCTTCTGTACCCTGGTGAGTTTGCTTTTTTTATTAGGCATAAAAAACAATGCACAATTTTAACTGCAGAAATCATGTGTGTTTCTGCTGAGTGGGTTTCATCCTTAAGTATTGATGCTGCAGTGGAAATAAATAGTGTTGCTGCATACTTGGCACAAATGCTAGCAAGTAAACTTTTCTGGTTTTCTGTTTAAAAAAAAAAAAAGCAGCTTTTTACTCAGCACTTCAGTATACTGCTGCATCCAGTTACCTCCTTAGCAAGGTTATTCATACTTTCCCTTACTTTCCACTTTATCAGTGGCTTGATTTTGGCGTTGGGATTTTTTTGGTGGTTTTTTTTTTGTTGTTGTGTGCTGGTATTGGGGTTTTTTAACTCTAAACTAAACTAAAATAGAAGAGAATCCTCCAGTTGGAAAGGACCCACAATGATCATCTAGTCCAACTGCCTGACCGCTTCAGAGCTGACCAAAAGTTAAAGTATGTTGTTAAGGGCATTGTCCAAATGCCTCTTAAACACTGACAGACTTGGGATATCAACCACCTCTCTAGGAAGCCTGTTCCAGGGTTTGACCACCCTCTTTGTAAAGAAACGCTTCCTAATGTCCAGTCTAAATCTCCCCTGGTACTGCTTTGGACCATTCCCATGTGTCCTGTCACTGGATCCCAGGGAGAAGAGCTCAGCACCTCCCTCTCCATGTCCCCTCCTCAGGAAGCTGCAGAGAGCAATGAGGTTGCCCCTCAGCCTCCTCTCCATACTGGACAAACCCAAAGTCCTCAGCTGCTCCTCAAAGGCCATGCCTGCCAACTCTTTCACCAGCTTTGTTGCTCTCCTCTGGACACATTCAAGGGCCTTCACATCCTTCTTAAATGGTGGGGCCCAGAACTGCACACAGCACTCAAGGTGGGGCCACACCAACACCGAATAGAGCAGGATAATCCCCTCTTTTGCCCAGCTGGTGATGCTGTGTTTGATGCCCCCCAGGAGGGGGTTTGCCCTCGGCTGCCAGGGCTCACTGCTGACTCCTGTTGAGCTGCTGCTGACCAGCACCCCCAGATCCCTTTGTGCAAGGCTGTTCTCCAGCTGCTCTTTTCCCAATTCATACTTGTGCTCAGTGCTACTCTGTCCCAGGTGCAGAATCCGGCCTTTCAACTTGTTAAATTTCTTCCCATTAATCATTGCCCAACACTCCAATCTATCTAGATCCTTCTGCAAGGCAACTTGTCCCTCAAGAGAGTCAACAGCGCCTCCCAGTTTGGTATCATCAGCAAACTTGCTAATGGTGCATTCAACTCCTGCATCCAGGTTGTTGATGTGTATATTGAACGGAGCTGGCCCTAGAAGTGAGCCTTGAGGAACACTGCTGGTGACCGGTCACCAGCCAGATGTAACCCTTGAGCTCTGCCCTTCAGCCAGTTCTTCACCCAGCACACTGTTGTCCTCCACATCCCTCAGTTGAACAACTTGTCCAGAAGGATGCTGTGAGGGACAGTATAAAAAGCCTTACTAAAATCCAGAAAAGTATACCCACTGCCTTCCCATCATCCACCAGGCAGGTGACCTTACCGTAGAAGGATATCAAATTAGTTAAACAGGACTTTCCCCTTGTGAACCCACATTGGTAGTACCTGATGATTGCATTGTTCTTTAAATGCCTTTCAATAGTAGTCAGTATAGCCATGCACACACTTGTAAGTAGAAAATTATTTAATGTACTATAGATTCCATAACAGGTTTTCATTACAATATTGTTCAAATGCATGCCTGGAATAACAAGAATCTTGTCAGTTAAATACAAAACACTGTTTGGTGAACAAGAGTGTTGTATGTAGCAAAGATCATCATCACAGTAAATGCGTATTGCTAGTTTATGAACAGAGAAAGAAAAGTAGTACTAGTAGTTTTCCATCCCCAATGATGATTTGGAATAAAAATGTTAGATCCTTTAGTTTTTCAATGGATGCAAGTACACCAAAAACCTTGTAACGATGATCCAACAGTGGAGAAGTTACAGTAACATCAGTAAGAATATAATTTCTGGGATATCTGATACTTGAAGACTTTAACACTGTCATGAACTCTTGAGAAATTGTAGGTTCAGACATGGGATTGGGTGAGATTTTTAACTCAGAAGTCCTTTCCAACAATGTTGGTTTTTTGGTGGTGTTTTTTAACGTTGAAGAGCAAGGATTTTTTTTTAAGTAGTCTTTTCTATCTTTTATTTTTCTTCATGGAAATATTACCATTTTTTAAATGATAAAATTTTTTTCTGATGGTTATTGAGAAGACATAGAGGGTTGCCAATAGAACAGACAACTCCTTTTTGTTGCTTACAGAAAACAGCAAGAACAGAAATAATGCAAACAACTCAATTTCTAATACATGTAATATCCTAAAAACTCCAGGTTGTCACAACTGACTGTAACGTTAATGTTCCTTGGGAAAAGAGTGAGCGAGCACACAGGCAGGTGAACAGCTACAGTCTGTTGCAAACACTGTGCCTGTCCAGTTAAAAAATAAGTATTGCTTTTTTACGTACTTTGAAAGGAATGTTTGCTCAAGCATGCAAAAGTATATAAAGTAATAGGCTTCATGAAAAATAGAATAACAGGCCTCATGGAAACTTCTCTATTGTTCTAGTATTTACAGCTGAGTTTTCTGTGTCTCTCCCTGTTGCCTAGATGTGGAGAATATTTTAATTTCATTTTTTCAGTAACATTTAAGTGGCAGCAGAAAGGCTGGGCTGTCAGGTATGTCTCTTCCTCCGTAGCTGGTTCCTTCTGACGTTTGCTACCGTCACTGATCTTCCATTTCTTCTTGGTAGAATACGGTTACTGACCCTTACTGCTGTTATGAAAGATTTAACCTTTTGTAGATGTTAAAGATGTCGCCTTTGCCAATAACCTGTTCTTAGGACCTGACATAAGTAAATTTACTGTGGTGGCATTGGATTCTTGTGTTGAACTCTATTCAGGTGGAATCATCAGTCCATTTTTACCGCTTGTGTTAGATTGTCTTGAATAGTTCATTCAGCTTTATCCTGTTTAAGCAGATCAGAGTACCTTGTCTACCTCTTGTCTACCACTTGTATGAGCTTCACTACAGTGATATTTGAGTGCCCAGCAAAAATTACTTACCCTAAAGTTTTCCTGTGAATTAATAGGAAAGAATATTACCCTTGCTTTCATTGATAGTGGTGGGGTAAGAAATAAGAATCAATCCCAATAACTGCAAGAGGCAATAGCTATAAACCTGTTACAGACCAGGAATTCAGCGTGACTGAAACCCAGGGCCTCCATCTCTACCTTGTGGACAGCCTGCAGGTTAATAAATTGCCTAAGAAAATACTCCTGTAATGAGTCTGGCAAGACTGTTTAGCCCACTGGCAATGGTTAAGGAAGAGTGTGACAACTATGCACCGATTCCTCCACTGGTGTTCCTTCAGTGATGATTTCCAGAAACTTGGTGTTTCTGAAAATCATCATTGCAGTCCTGAATATGAACTGTGTTTTGTAAGCAGCCAAATTAGTTATTGAAAACCAACAAGAAAAAAAAATACCTTTTGAGTCAAAACTTTGGATGGAGTCTACGTACAGAAGATCCGGTACGTTATGTTAAGATAAGTGGAAATACACTTGGAGAAATATTTGACCATCTCTGTTTTGTTCTTGATGGACCAATTTTTTTCTGGCTTCTTGTTTTATATAAATGATCTGAGGTAACTGATGGCCTCTGCAGTGAAATGAGCAAAAAAAGGAAAAAAGGGATGTCTATTAGAAGTGTGAAAACTATTTTTCCTGCAGCTCTTGCTCTTAGCTCTAGCATTTCTGTCTAAATCACAGCAAGATGCGACAGCGTGAGTATTACAAAAAGATCTTTCAAGTGCAGTGCTACTGGTACGTAGGCAGAATCTAGATCAACGTGCAGATTTCTCAATCCTATAACATTTCTATCTGCAAGTCTTCACTCTTTATAACCATAGAAGTGCAGTGGTAACAATCTCATGAAGTATTGTCTCTTCCCAACACTTATACAATAAGACAACATTGCTATTCAGGAAAATAGAACAGGGACACTGTTTCCTTTTGCTCTCTGGCAGAGCTGTGCATGGATTGAATAGAGTGGACTGCTACTCCTCTGCTGATAAGGCATAGACGCTACAATTTCCCATCGTATTATTTTGCCAGTTGTGGCTATTAGTACAATATTCTATTATGGTTTTTTTCATTATGATTGTTAATGTGCACACAGTGCTGTGAGCTCTCAAGTTTTGTGTATCTCATCCATTAGGAATGTATCTGTTGTGGGATTGCTGGAGGTACCAGAGAAACAAAAGTTTAGAGAGTAGAAAGGAAAACAAGCTGGCTGCTGTTGGCTTTTTGTTTGTTTTTCTGAGGATTGTCAAGGGGCAAACTAGTATCTTGTTTCTTCTGGAATCATGTCAGCAATAGGACCAATCTTAAGTCTGCTTTTCAAATTTTGGACGAAAATGCTTAAATGTCTTGCAGTTTATTAAATCACTTTTTCATACTTAAATAGCACACAGTACATAGCTAATAACCTTAAATTTCAAGATAGCAATTCCGCAGTTGCTTGACCCAGCAGAAGTAACTGATTTTGCATGTTTTCTTCAAAAAGCTTTCCTTATGACACTTAGCACCTTATGGAAGGAAAGGGAGAGTAAAGCAGAACATCACTTTTTTTCTTTTTGTTTAATTTGTTTTGTATTAGTTATTGCACCAAAATTTTTCAGCTATTACTTAGCTTTTGCTGTTTTTTGGGGGTGAGGGGAGATATGGAGGGAGCAATTTTAGTTTAATTTCTACCTGAAATTCTGACCATTTTATAATCTATGATTAAATTCTCATGTGCCTTAAAAGACAGGATGTTCCCTTGATGTGTTACCAATTGTATATATACTAAAGTTACAACAGGTTTTGTTCCAGTTTATATTCTTACATGGAAGTCAAGCAGTTAGTTGCCTAAGTCTGTTCTGATTCAAGATTACATGTGTATGTGTGTACGTACATATTATGTAGTTTATATATACAAATATACATGTAGAAGTGTCAAATAACGTGTTGCAAGTACAGCGATCCACTGTTACTCAAGACAGGCTAAGCTCCTCTTGATTTCACATTAGATTGTTCGATTCCCTTCAAGATGTTATGCCATGCTGATCATTCTGGTACCAGAGGGTTTGTTGCTTACCTTTCTCAAATTTAAAAAGAAAATCAGTCAAGTAAGCGGTCCAGGCAATCAAATATGTAGAAGAAATATGAAGCCTGAGAGGGAACTTGTCATTGGAAAAATTTATTTCATTAGTTATCTGCAATCCACCTTGTTAGTGATGAAAGACTGCTATTCAGATATGTGAGAGAGATCCTATAATTGTAAAGAAAATAACAAAACTGATGTTAAGACCTACCTTGTACTGCTTGTTTGTGATTTCTTGTTGGTCAGCTGTGGACATGTAGGTCAACTTTGTGGTGTTTGAAACTAACATTGCTATGCCCATTTTATATCTGTTTAGTAGATACTCGTACTCTGATTCTTATCCCTAGGCTCTACCTTAAGCCCTTGAGACAGCTTGTTAACCTTCCCTGGACCTTTAGATGTCCCTCTGAGTTTGGCAGAACTGTGATTTAAGTCTATATCTAAGTGCATTCTATGTCAAGTAGCATGACAGTGGGATAGTGAGAGGCTTTCTTGCTATCACTAGCCTTCTTTAACCAGGATTACTGCATTTGCCTAATCATGACTGTTCATACATGTCTGCTTAATTCTAGTCATTCCCCTAATTGAGCTTCTTCATAGGCTGAAGACCTGAAAGGAAGACCCTATCATCAGCAAGGCAAATATCATTATCCTGCATGTAACTGGCATTAGGCATCCTTTTTTTTCTTGTTGTCATGCTTGACTGGAAGTACACAGAGCTTTGCTGGCCTCCAAGTTGAATGACGGGAAAAAGCATAATTTACTTAGTGTTATCCTTCACTCCAAATAAGGCAAAAGGCAGTGTCAGCTTCTCCTTCAGCAGGGACAGGGCAGACGTCAAGAGCAGTGTGGATGGGAGCCGGTGGGCTTGGCTGCCTTCTCTCTCTCCCAAATGGTTTGTCCCTGCTTGCCAAGGGAAACCTGCCTTAGCAGGGCAGCACCCAGCTGAGGCCAGGCTGTCCCCCACCTCTACCAAGAGGAGATGCCCTGCTTGCTTTGAAACAGGAGGGAGGAGGAAATGGCTTGTGAGGTTTTACAGGGCTCTGGGTACTTGGCAGCTGTTTTTCCTGTTTCCCACCAGCTGCTAGCAGAGTTTAGGGCTTGCTGCTTGTGCTCACTTCCCCCAAGCCTTAGCAGAGAACCAATACTAATCTTAACATGTGATGTGTCCGTAGAGGCTTTGTGGTTAGAGGTCACTGTGTGTTTGCATAGCAATTCACATGGGTGTCTGGGTTCTGACTTGTCCTGTAGGTGCTGTTATGACAAAAACCCCTGCTTAAATCATAAACTCACCTATTTACAGAATAATTAATGTACAATTTGAACTGCAGAACCCTGAGTGAAAACTAAACTTGATCCAGAGCCTTCAGCTCTCCCCTCTCCTGTGTGATGCTACTAAATGAGATTAACATTGTCTGTCTTCATCTGGGTGTTGGGAAAAGTAGTTCATTTTTGTTTGCATAATGTTTTGCATGTGAAAATGAAAGGTCCTTTGTTTGCTGCAGGTGTACTGTCCTCCCACTCAGAAATATTCATTCTGTTCAGAAATAGAATAAACTTTTCTCATACACCCATATAAGGGAAGATTGAATTTTTGTTGTTGTTGTTTTTGCCTCCTGAATATTTGAGTTTTATCCTGCATATGTTGGCATTTGAAAACAAATTTCTTTTTGTAAAGTTTAATCTGTGTTTCCACCAATTGCAACCCTGAATGAGTGAGAACAAGCAGCTTATGCAAGCTAATGGAGGGGTAAAAATCCAACATGAAAAAAATGTTTACATATACACCCACTTGAAATATCTCTTCTAAGATGAAGATATACATGAACTGCAAGATATTATCCTTGTCTCACTTGTCCATTTTCTGGTGACTATCTACTGATGTGAAAGATCCCTCTGAAGAAAAATTATTGATCTTCTATGTATTTTACAGTACACATATATATAAACAAATGTGTATACGAACTCCCTCAAAAAAAAACCAACCCACCATTTCAAAGAATAGCTGTAAGTCTTCATTGCCTTCACTTTCTTTATTAAGATGTTCAACTGGAAACAGGCACTTGTTTTTCAGGTTCATTTAGTTTCTGTTTGGTCCTGCTTGTGCTTTCCACAGCCATTGATTGCTCCATTTCAAAGGATGTTTGTCATATTATAATATTTCTCAAGCTGAAGAAGTCAGCAGGGCTCCTCTTTCTGCATCCTTGATGATACATACATTTCTTCTTGCTTCACCCTTATCATTTGTTGACTGATGGCCTGATGCTGACACTTCCCTGTACTCAAACTGGCACAGTTACTCCAATGCAGAGGATTTGGAGGCTGCCCTCAAGCAGAGGGGTGCTGCCCCTCATCCCTAATGTGAATATCTTGTCTGCAAGTTGTTTGCATCAGTTAAGAAGTGTGTACTAGGGACTGCTGTGATATTTGGGTGTACTGTCAGAAAGTATTTGGACAGAGGTAGAGCCAAAGCAGCAAAATCTGTGCTGCTGTCCACAGGATAAATCAACAGCTGTCTTTGCAAATGCCAGTGTGTTTACTGCAATGGGTGAGTCCCTGCTCCTGGCAGGCTGCTGGATATTTACCGTCCTGAGATTCCACCAGCTGATGGAAGCACAAGGACTTTTGGACAAGACCAGTTTTTACAGGTCAGGAAAGGATACTCGGATGGTTTGTCTTGAGACATGGAAGCACATGGGTTGTGTTGAACTTCCCCAGACAAGACACAGTTTGGCCATCATCCATAGACAAGATGGTATGACCGGGTTTAGGCTGACAATGTAGGCTGTAGCAGGGCTGCAGAACAGCTGGTGCAGTATTTGAAAACTGACTATGTAGAGGGAGGAAAGGGCATTTACCCTTGGCAATTTTGAGCAAAAAAAAGTATCTTTAAAAAGAGGCCAAGTGTTGGGCAGGTAGAGCAGGAAGCCTGTCAACCAGAGTTTTTTCAAATTACTTGCCACATTGGGGAAAATGTTTATCGCTTGTGATGTTACCCATCTCTGGTCCTGGCTGAGGTCCCTTTCTCGGTGTGTACCTTTGTGTTCACAGCATAGGAGGTCAAATTTTGGCACTAATATTTCCCTGTTGCAGAGCTCTGGAGAGTCTTGCAGATACTTGTCAGGGTTTTGTATGCTCGTGTAGCATGATTTTTGTCTCTGCAGCAAAACAGAGGATATGAAAAGCAAACATGTAAGACTGTTCTCTGTTACTGCTTTCACATTTGTAGATTTGAAGTACCGCATGTCAAGATAAGCAACTGTTTCCTCCTGTGATTTATTCTTAAGGATGGTGAACCAGCTGCAGGATTAATGAAAATTGGAAGTTTGATAGTGAAGTTTTCTTTGAAAGTAGGTTATTGTCTCTGAGAAGATGTCTGTAGAACTGGAAATGACCTGTTAAAGTTCAAAGCAGTATCACAAAGTTTAAACATCTGTCTCTGAGATCTAGGTGGTTTGTGAGGTTGAATATAGCTTGTGCTCTCAGATTTGGTCAGTATAGCTGATAGTATATCTAATAAAGAAAAAAATAATCACTCCCATGGTCATATGTATGCCTCAAACAGATCTCTGTGGTTAAGTGTACATAGACATTTTCCACTGTCACTTGTCAACCAAGTAGGATTAGGGTAATACTAAAAAGCCAGACTGTAGATCTGCCATGGAGAACTATGCACACAGGAGAAGCAATGCAAAAGTATTTCGAAGTTAAGCCTGTGATTAAATAAGAATAGATTTGGGGCAGGATTATAACTACTACTTTACACTAAAAGGCCATGTAGTAAGTTTGAAAGGAGCTTAAAAGCTCTCCAAGGAACCTACTATTTTTTTTTCTCTTCTCATCTGTTTTCTTGCATGCTCTGTGTACCACGGAAATTTGTCAGAAAGTAGTTTCATTTTTCTATGAAACACTAAGAATAAAAGTGGGATGGCTCTTATGACTGGTGTGTTGGAATGGAAGGATACAGGCTCTCTAGGAAGGACAGGGAGGGGAGACGAGGAAGGGATGTCACTCTTTACGCCAGTGACCAGCTGGAGTGCATGGATCTTTGCCTGTGGATGGAAGAGGATTGAAGGGAGGGCAGGGACAGGTGACGTTACAGTGGGGGTCTGCTGCAGGCCACTCAAATGGGAAGACTGAGTAGATGAGGCCCTCTATAGACAGACAGGAGCAGGCTCACGTTCACAAGCCCTGGTTTTCATGGGGGACTTCAACCACCCCGATATGTTTGAGGGACAACACAGAAGGGCATAAGCAATCCAGGAGGTTCCTGGAATGTGTTGATGGTAACTTTCTTCTCCAACTGGTAGAGGAGTGAACGAGGAGGGTGTTATGCTGGACCTTGTTTTCACCAACAGGCAGGGGCCGGTGGGGAATGTGAAGCTGAAGGGCAACCTTGGCTGCAGTGACCATGGAATGGTGGAGTTCAGGATCCTTAGCGCAGCGAGGAGGGCACACAGCAAGCTCACTGCCCTGGACTTCAGGAGAGCAGACTTTGGCTGCTTCAGAGATCTGCTTGGTGGAGTGCCATGGGACAAAGTTCTGGAGGGAAGAGGGGCCCAAGAAAGCTGGTTAATATTCAAGGATCTCCTCCTTCAAGCTCAGCAGTGATGCATCCTAACCAAAAGGAAGTCAGGCAAAAACGCAAGAAGGCCTGTGTGGATGAACAAGGAGCTCCTGGACAAAATCAAACACAAAAAGGAAGCCTACAGAGAGTGGAAGCAAGGACAGGTAGCCTGGGAGGAACACTGAGAAATTGTCCACGCAGCCATGGATCAGGTTAGGAAAGCTAAAGCCCTGATAGAATTAAATCTGGCCAGGGACATCAAGGGCAACAAGAAAAGCTTCTATAGGTATGTTGGTGATAAAAGGAAGACTAGCAAAAATGTGGGCCCTCTCCAGAAGGAAGCAGGAGACCTGGTTACCTAGGATATGGAGAATGACTTTTTTGCCTCGGTCTTCACTGACAAGTGCTCCAGCCACACCGCCCAAGGTGCAGAAGGCAGAGGCAGGGACTGGGAGAATGAAGAACTGCCCACTGTGGGAGAGGATCAGGTTCAAGACCATCTAAGGAACCTGAAGGTGCACAAGTCCATGGGACCTAATGAGATGCATCCATGGGTCCTGAGGAAACTGGCGGATCAAGTGGCTAAGCCACTGTCCCTCATATTTGAGAATTTGTGGCAGTCCGGTGAAGTTGCCACTGACTAGAAAAGGGGAAACAACCCCCATTTTTAAAAAGGGAAAAAAGGAACACCTGGGGAATTACAGGCCAGTCACTCACCTCTGTACCCAGTAAGATCATGGAGCAGATCCTCCTGGAAACTATGCTAAGGCACATGGAAAATAAGGAGGTGATTGGTGACAGTCAGCATGGCTTCACTAAGGGCAAATCGTGCCTGACAAACTTGGTGGCCTTCTATGACAGGGTTACAGTGCTGGTGGATAAGAGTAACTGACCTCATCTACCTGGACTTCTGCAAAGCATTTGACACTGTCCTGCACGACATCCTTGCCTCTAAATTGGAGAGTCATGTATTTGATGGATGGACCACTCGGTGGGTAAGGAATTGGCTGGATGGTTGCACTCAAAGACTTGCAGTCAACGCCTCGATGTCCAAGTGGAGACTGGTGACGAGTGGCGTTCCTTGGGGGTTGGTATTGGGGCCGGCGCTGTTTAACATCTTTGTTGGCGACTTGGACAGTGGGATTGAGGGCACCCTCAGCAAGTTTGTTGATGACACCAAGCCATGTGGTGCAGTTGACTCTCTGGAGGGAAGGGATGCCATCCAGAGGGACCTGGACAGGCTTGAGAGGTGTGCTCATGTGAACTCCGTGTGGTTCAACAAGGCCAAGTGCAAGATCCAGCACAAGTGTTGTGGTAACCCCCAGTATCAATTCAGGTTGGGGGATGAAGGGATTGAGAGCAGCCCTGAGGAGAAGGACTTGGGGGTGCTGGTTGATGAGAAGCTCACCATGACCCGGCAATGTGCGCTTGCAACCCATAAAGCCGACCGTATCCTGGGCTGAATCCAAAGCACTGTGGACAGCAGGTTGAGGGAGGGGATTCTCCCCCTCTACTCCGCTCTGGTGATACCTCATCTGCAGTACTGCCTTCAGCTCTGGGGCACCCAACACAAGAAGGGCATGGACCTGTTGGAGCGAGTCCAGAGGAGGCCACGAAAATGATCCAAGGGCTGGAGCACCTCTCCTGTAAAGACAGGCTGAGACAGTTGGGATTGTTCAACCTGGAGTAGAGAGGTCTCCAGGGAGACCTTAGAGCAGCCTTCCAGTACCTAAAGGGGACCTACAAGAAAGCTGGGGAGGGACTTTTTACAAGGGCGTGTAGTGACAGGACAACAGGTAACAGCTTTAAACTGGTACCACAAAGATTTAGATTAGATATTAGAAAGAAATTATTCACCACGAGAGTGGTGAGTCAGTGGAACAGGGTGCCCAGAGAAGCTGTGGGTACCCAGTCTCCTGAAGTGTTCAGGTTCAGGTTGGATAGGGTTCAGCCAGGTTGGATGGGGCTTTGAGCAACTGGGCAACCTGGTCTGGTGGAAGGTGTCCCTGCTCATGGCAGGGGGATTAGGACTAGATGGTCTTTAAGGTCCCTTCCAACTCAAACTATTCTATAATTCTATAATTCTTTGATTTGTCTTATTACCACATAAGCATTCCTGTTGCTTTTAGAAATATCCTCCAAAATATTAAAAAAAGGTAGCATATGGCTGTAGGAATCCATGCTTTTCAGGAACAGGGAAGACTCAGGCTCAAACCTTAAAGACTCAGGCTCACATCTTACTCTCTCATTCTTCTCTCCTCTTCAGAGAATACCCCAGCCATAGGCTGCTTATTTTAGGGGAGTTTTTCCTCTTGGGATTGTTCAGCTTTGTCTGAATGGAAAGACTTTCTAGAAAGTGACAATTTCTTCAGGGAAAAGCTCTCTAGTCCAGAGTGAATTTGCTGTTTGGACAAAAGGGAAGGGAGGTATTATTCCAAGAGTATTAACATCTGCTTGAGACATGGGCACCCAAATTGTCTCTCTAATTTATTTGTGGTGGGAGACATTCACTCACTCACACACACTCTCTCCCCTGCCCCAGTGAGTATTGCACACTGCATTACTTTGTACTCTTCTCATCTGAAGCTAAGAATGAGCATTACATCACATTACCTGAAAGACTTACAGACAGTGTGTCTACCAGTGTAAATACCTATTCACCAGACTGACTGCAGAATTAGCTTAGTGGAATTAGCACAGAGCAGTAGAATAACCTCAGCATTACACTGTCTTATGGCAAGAAAAGATACCACCTTCTCAGTATTTGTTTTGAAGTAATGTAAAGAAAAATACCTGCTATGCAGAACATAAAAATATGATAAAATACTATCAAAACTACTTGTTGCAGTAGTTTTGTTCGTCTGTGCAGCCTCATCACACAAATTGTGAGCTTTGGCTTAGTATCCTTTTAGCACAAAAACTACACATAGACCAAACTGTAGATTTGTAGCTACAAAACACTGCTAAATAAGTGCTTCTCACTCACTATCCATTCGTATTCTTCATATTCTTTCCTAGAATGTAAGGCCAAAAGGGATCTTTACATTCATCTAGCCTGATGTCATTTGTAATGTGGATCATAAAATATCAACCAGCGTTTCCTGACTCGTAATGTGGTTGAATGCAAGTTTATATAAATATGCGTGTGTGTGTATATGTATGTGTATTTTTAGAAGTTCTTCAAATCCTGGTTTGCAGATGATATAGAATTTGTGAGACTTCAGCAATTTGGTCTGCATGTTAATAATCATCTTACTTGGAAACATTTTCTTGTTCAGTTTGAGCTTTCTTCCCAGTATTATTTTCCATTTCTCCTCTTTGCATTGAAACTTAGACCCACTAATTTTAGAAACAGATATTTTGGTTAAAAAAAAAAACAACAAAACTCTTTTGTTGAAAAAGCATGTCAGCCCTTCCTTGTGTTCCTGAAGCGCGGTGCAAAACTCTTAGTGATTGTCCGCCCAAGGTGAAGGGTTATTGACCTGGGTAATATTTGTGCTAAATAGCAATTGCCTTCATCCATCTTAGGCATTCACCTTTACCAAACACATTATAAAAAATTCATTCCCTTTCTTTTTAGAAATTGGTAAATGCTAGATTTCTTTCCTCTTATTTCTTCTTTTTTCTCTTTAAATTTTATCAGTAGCTGTTTGGGTTTTTTAAATGTTTTACCAATACCAGCTTGTGATGATTTTGCATGTAGTGCACATTTCATTTTGGGATGGCTGTGGCCAAGTGCCAGCATTGAAATACATTTAAAGCTTTAAGAAATAAATCAAATGATATGGTGATGATATTCTTGGCTCTGCAATCCTGTCATACTTTTTTGGCCTTTCCAAATCCATTGACTTATTTATAAAATTTCCTATATGACTTGGCATTTGCATCTGCAGCATTAGTGTAGTCAGAAGTCTGCATTTTGACAATATCTACCTAGCAATAATACAGGATAATCTCTTTGCCTGCCTAACTCTCAAATAAAAGGTAGCATCTTGAAAAGTCATTCCTTGTCTCCTGCGATAGTAACAATAACATGTTCTTAAAAGTAAATTTGTTACAACTTTTCGAAAAGGTATGCTCTTCTATTTTAAAAAATGAAGATATTCACCCAAAAAGTCTTCAAATGTTTTTAATTATGTGGATTTTGTATTGTAAAATTACCTTAGGCACCAAGTGAACGCATTTTTTTCTGTCAAAGTAGATGACAGATAAATGTTGCCCCACGTGGAAACAATGAAAGTCAGATTCCTTCTTATGCATAATGTTGTGTTTTATTTGGTTTTAGGTGTCAGGAGAAATAAGTCAAAGCACCACAATCAGAAATAGATGTAATTGTTGCTTGAATTCTCCTAAAAGTAAATTAAAAGCTAGACATTTTAACTCTTTATATTGAGATTTTGCTGTGACCTGTGCAGATTTGTTAGAGTTAAATGCAGCAGAGTAAAATTATGGGTTATGGTTTGGAAATTAGGCCAAAAAAAAAGAAAATTTTGATTCTCATAGCATATTTTGACCTTTATAAGGTTAGACAAAACGATGTGCAGCTCTAAAGCAACAGCACATCAATGGTCACTGAATATAGTTTTCTGTGTGGCACAATCCTTGGTATACAAGGGTTAGAAGTACGACACATCTTGCAGAGCTTTAAACGTTACTCTCTCTGCTTGGCAGCTTCAGAAAGGAAGTTGTTTCTTTATTAGGTATCTATCTCTGAGGCTGAGGAAAAAAAAAAAAATCAACATGTTCTTAATTTATATAAGCAGCTGACAGTAAAACCCTTGCCGAGTTGGGCACTCAGTTGATCCTTGTGAGAGAATGGATCTGAGCCAAAATTCCTCAAAGAGGATGTGCTCCTGCCCTTTGTCATGGGGACAGCAAATGACAGGAGGACTCTGAGTTTACCAGGTGAAAGAAAAAGTCATCCAGACACCAGAAAGGACAACGGTGATGTGCAGAAAGAGGACAGAGCAGGGATGCAGAAGGAGTCTGCATACACAGGGAAATTACAGCCATAATTCTCGGGAGAGCTAACCTGTCTCTTCTGACTGATCTTAGTAGCAGTTGGGGCATGTGATGCATCTTGACCTGCAGTTAATATAACCCTACATAAAGTGTTAAATATAGTTTATATATATGTGGCTTATATATACAGTTTACATAATCTCTATATAATTTATGTGTAACACATATGTTGTGCAGTGCTTTGCTTTCCCTTGTCTACGGGAAATTGCAAAATTATGTGGCAGTTTTCATGGGGTTCCCAATCTAACATTCATATATGGTTGTATATTACAATCTCCTTTTAATTTAAAAATATATGAAGCTGTAAAATGAATGTTAAAGTATACATCTGTATAGTTAAGGAACTCAAACAACCTTAGCAGTGTCCCAGGGTGCCGTCATATAGTAATTGTTCCTTTCCTCCTGAGTCATTAGGTATACGGAGAGTATGCATGCTGGACAGAAGTCTAAGCTACTACAACTACCTGTTGACTTGTTGCAACTGCAACATAAAATAGAGTGACTTGCCTGACAATTGTTATAAACTGACATGTTTTAGTTCTGGATTAGGAAAGGAGTAGGAGCACATGCATGGTTGTTACTGTAGCTGGACGAATGACTGAAAACTTACATGCTTGGTCCTCTCTTCTTGCTGGCTAGGCAGGTCTTTTTTATTCCAGGTGAAGATTGTCAAAGTACAGAAAGGAAGTACAAAACAGAATGCGAAGGAAACATTTCCTCCTATAACCTATTTAATTCAGCAAAGAGATATTTTTTGTGAAATGTCAAGTCCTACCTTGGCTTCATCATGTCAGACTGTATACATAAGCAGAAATGTACAGAATAACCACTACCAGTTTTTGATAGGTTTAGAGTATCTCCAAGTGTGATTTACTTAAATAATATTTAGTAAATTACTGAAATACAGTGAGGTTTTTTAAAAGAAAGAAACAAGCGGAATTTAGTAAAAGTATTGCTTCAAATAAAAGTAAATTTCCATTGACACACATCCATTAAAGGAAGAATAAAGATGCTACGCAGCATACTGGTTTTATAAGATTCAGTGTACAATAAGAAGTATATCTTGTGACCTTATTCCAACCTCAGCCCTTAGGTACCTAATTTCAGTTCCTGTTTTCTCTGAGAAAAATTATGTAATACAGTTCATTTTTAAAGTTGTTTGGGGTGGCTTAGACTCCCACATTTTTTGTTCATCCTATACAGTACTATATTGCCTTAGTGGAAAGGCTATGAAGATACTTTCTTCTAGCATGAGATCAACTACAAGCTACATAGAAAATGAGCAACAATTTGTCATCTTTTTAGAGTTGTTTTGAAATGAATTTTTCAAAATATATAACTGAGTACCTAGTCCTACTGCATTTTGCTTGCATGCTGGTACATTTCTAGTACTGTAGCCAGTTTAAAACTTTCTGACATGAGTGGCACATCTTGTGTCCACTCTGAAGATAAGCCACAGATACCGTGTACTTCAAATTCTCTTGCAACCACTTTGGGTTACTCCTCCTCCACCCAGGAAATCTCTGGAGTGAGGAAGTCTTGAGTTGACAGGGTGTTTTATCCTCTGCATAATTTACAGTGGTATCTCATGGCCTCGAGACAGCATTATGTTCCCAGAAGGTGTAGTGTAAGAAATCCACTTTGGCTAGTTTTGAGGAAGTAGGGGCCAGTGCAACATCAGGGGAAGGGGAAGGCCTTGGACGCTGCTCATGACAGGGATGAACTGTGTCATTCCGTGGAAGATGTGAGGAAAAGGAAGCAAATTGAATAGGCTTTGGCGATGATCCCAAACAGGTTGAAGAGGAGAATTAACCGCATTAATGATTAATGATGGCAAAGCTCATTCAGCTTGAAAAGTACTTTCTATAAGCACTAAGTGCTGGCATTAAAAATGTATGCATTTTCACTTTAATCCACACTTGGCATCTGCGAATGTAGGGGAAAGAGAAGAGCCAATGGTGTCGTTATAGAAAGACTAATGCCTCACTACAGCTGAAATCACAGCATACCAAGGCATACAACCTAGGGTCTGGTTCTTGCAGAGCTCAGTCTGCTGTGGTTGCTGCTAATGATTCTCTTGAACTGCGCACCACTAGCCCTGCAGAGCTCTAAGTGGAGGCTTGGAAACCTTCTGCAAGTCAAACAACTACTGATTGAACAGTTGTCTTCATTAAATCCCTACTGATAAAGAAGAAATCATAGGCTATAATCTTTCATGTGGATTTTTTACACATGTAAAACTTTTAAAGATGTCACTTATCCAGTCTCTGTTTTTCTTTTCCAAAAAATAGGCCTGTTGTTTGTGTTGAGTAGGAGACACAGGGAAGGGGACCTTGACAGAAATGATTTGTTGTACTGTCAAGGTGGTGGCACATTGCCACCAGAAAAGCTGTGTACCAGAGCAGCAGAAATTGTGTGGGTGGGAAGGGAAGTTTTTGCTGCAATCTAGCTGCGAGAGGTAAAATCTAGAATAAAACGTTAATAGAGGTGATAGGCTCTCTGAAAGGAGCTGAGTAGATGTATCAAGAGGCAGAACAGAAAGAGAAGAGGCTGATTAAGTAGACTCAAATTCTGGACCTTAGCAGCTACAAGCCACACGCAAAGGGTTAGGCTGGAAAAGTGCTCGTTGATGGGCCTATTTGATGTCGTGGTTGGAAGGAAGAAGCGGCTTTGTGGTCTGACCTGCAGTCTGGCACGCTGGACTCAGCAAGGTCAATGCAGCCCTTTGCCTTCCCAGGCTGATGGTGAGTCGGTGGCTGCTTACCTTTTGCAAGTTCTGTCTGGAAATGGTAATTGAAGTCCCTGTTTGCCAGCTTGCTGCAGTGTGTGTAATCCTTCTCGCCTCCCACCCAGCTGTATGCTGAGCTTGTTCTATATCTTCATTTCACTCTGCTGTTGGTCTAACCTCACTCTTTATTCACGTATCTGGTAACAAAGGGTTAGAGGCCTACTTTCTGTAATTGTTTCCATTTTGCCACTGCCAGCTGAGCTCACAAGCAGGGTGAGAAGATCACAGGGTGACCCATCCACTGGAAAGCAAACCTTCATTTGCTCTTTCTGTGTAGCATCAGGCTGGTAGAAGTGTGGTACCCGCAGAGAGAAGGGTATCTCTCTCTCTCCATCACTCCCCTTGCCTCCCCAGCAGACACCTACGCAGTAGCTGTCACCTTAATGTGGGAAGCATGGAGATGGAGGGGGGTGGTTGCTCTTCAAGAATATCAAGATTTAGTCTTAATTTGCCCTTAGTCTTAAATATCTACCTTTCTTTTTTGTTTTGTTGATGGTTGTGCTGTGCACTACTGTGTTAGAAGCTACATTTTCAGTTATGACTTGGGTAAAATGCTGTGGTTGCTAGGGGATAAAAGTATTAGTATTACCAATATTTATTATTCGGTCCCCATGGAAACTGTAGTTCTTCTGGGAGTCCTAATTCTCACTTTTTCCTTCCTATGGAAAAGATATATCTTTAACCATGAAGTTCAGATAGTTATTTTCTAGAAATAGAAGGCAAGATATACCACTCCCTTTTGCTCTCTGGTATGCTTGACAGATGTCTGTCAATGGGTAGTTTCTGCTTACTAAGCTGTTTTGTGGTTTCCAGTCACATAAAGACTTTTGGAGTGTGGTTAATCTAATTTTATCTTGGTGGTGCTTTATTATTTTTTTTCCCCTCCTAGCTCCCTGTTTGATTTATCCTTTTCTCCATTATTGTTATTTTTTAATTTGCTGCGTATTTTAAATTGAGGAAGAGTTATTTGATGGGGAAATGAACTTGCTGTTTTCTATTTAGAGGTATAGCCATGGCAAAGGCTGTAAGCATGGTCTATGGCTGTAAAAGGGACACAGTAGTATCTGGTTTTTCAAAGAAGTTTGAGTTCTTCAGATTTTCAGAGGAAAGGTGTTAAAATACTGAGTGGTTTATTCTTGGTGGGATAGTTAACTCAGTCTTTGACTCTTACAGTGCCTAAAACAGTATGTGGAACTTTTGATCAAAGAAGGTCTAGAAACAGCAATCAGCTGCCCTGATGCTGCCTGCCCAAAGCGAGGTCATCTGCAAGAAAATGAGGTACGCTTTTACTGCAAATAGGTTTTTTTTCTTTCCAGGATGGGATTTTTAAATGTGTCTTGCTTTGTATGTTACAGTTGCCATTGTTGCCAACATAACGTTTTTAATTATTCTCTAAAGGTCAAATATTTAGTCTACATTAGTTAAAAATGCTTTAGATTATTATGGTTCCTAACTGGAAATTTTCTTTTTCCTTCCTTCAACAGATTGAGTGCATGGTTGCATCAGAAATCATGCAAAGATATAAGAAACTACAGTTTGAAAGAGGTAACACATGTAAAGCTACTGATTGCAAGGCTGTGGGAAGAATATCAACCCAGAGAAATCCCATAGATCAGAATCTGGCTCTGCACATGTCCATGCAGTAGCATTGTGTATTAATTGTTTGATCATCACAAAAAAAACCAACAAAACAAAACCAAAAAACATTGTTTCTGTTCTTTCCTGCGTGATTCCCAAAACTGCAACCTTCTGGGAATAAACCAAGGAAAGCAAATTGCTATGTATTATATTGCTCTATAACTAAGCGAGGGAGTGACTTCTATTTTGAGCTTTACTGTTTGAGTTGACTACCAGTTTAAGGGCTGGGGAGGTAGACTGACCCCTTTTATGGAACCACCATTATCTCCTGTGATGGCATCTGATGCAGAATTACTGGGCAGTCCTGTGTGTAATGATAACATGAACCTTGTTAATTTTTATGAGGATATAAGCTGACTGGGTGCCTATGGGGATGTGGAGCTGTGTGGCCATAGAGAACTTACAGTAAAGTTTTGCTTAGGGAAGGGCCCAGCATAGAAACCACTGAAGTCATCGGTAGGTTTTTATTGACTTCAGTGGGCTTTGAAACATGAAATGACTTACCAGTAAGCAGCCTCCAAGAAAGGGATGAAACTGTGTAACAGTCTTATGTGCTTACATTAGGGCAGAGGCCAACTTGAAATAGAGTCCTACTGGGCAAGGCACCGTAAAGGCTTTCTCTGATGGGTTATACCTACATAGTGTATGCTCTGTTTAACTTCAAGTACAACTGAAGAAAAATACAACATCTCATTCTCAGAACAAGTTTAGTTCAGTGAATGAAAGTGGGCAATTAATTCAAACTCAGGAAACTCACTTTAGTTTGGTGCCTGTTTGCAAAGCAGGTCAGATTTATGCCTAAGTGGGTAGCATAAATTAAAAGGTTTCTTCTGAAAATGTTTGTCTTCAAATGCCCTGCCAGTCAACCTTAGCTGGAATACATTGTTATGGAAGGCTGGTCTTGAATTTTGTTCTTTTATGTCCATTCGCAGAAGTGCTTTTGGATCCGTGTCGGACTTGGTGTCCATCCTCTACTTGCCAGGCAGTTTGCCAGCTCCAGGAATCAAGCCCACAGGACCCCCAGCTGGTCCAGTGCAAAGCCTGCGACATTGAGTTCTGCTCTGCTTGCAAATCTAATTGGCATCCAGGTCAAGGCTGTCAAGAGAACATGCCAATCTCTTTTCTTCCAGGCGAAACAAGGTAAAGTATTACAAAAGATCAAGTATTTAGAAACAAAACACTTAATCTTTGAACAAACCAGAGAATGAATAGTAAAGAGGCATTTTCCTGATATTTTGTTTTAAAGCTATTTCCTTCATTTAGTCGTTCCTGTTCTTTTAATGATGTATACAAAAACTGGATAGCTCTTGGCAGCCTAGCTCCTTGCCACCATTCCCAGCAAAGCACAAAGGAGCTGCTTGAGCCTCTATCAGCAGCCCTTTTGCCCCAGTGGGAAAAATACGATAATCAGGCAGCTCATGAGCTTCCCTTTGGAGAAGATCCTGTTGTCCTGTTGCTGCTGCTATTGTGGACAGTGCAAGGGTTGGTAAGGTCATGCCAGACAGTGATTTTTAGGATACTCTGTCAATCATCCTAACTGCTGCACATTTGGCCAAGGATCTTAAGTTCTGTTTCAAGCTGTTTGCAGTGGCATACTGCACCCAGTGAATAAGAAAGAGCATTGTGCATGTGTTCCACTTAATCTTTGGGCTTTTTCAAAGATTGTGTAGCAGTTCAAGGTATCATTAAAGCCCTGGCCAGCCTTGGACTTAGCTATTCATAACTTGTCTTCTTTCAACCTTTGTTGTAACAGATGACTAGCTAGGATGCTGTCATGATGAGTTCCTGGTCAAACATAGTAACTTTTGCACATGCTTTTTGTGTGTACTTGACCAGAACTGAAGCTCACTAAACTTCATGGCAGGGCAAAAAACTTTATCTATTTTCCTTAGTGTTTTAGTTGTTTTTAGGTTTTATTTCGTACTTCATTTTTTACTCCATTGAGATTTGTTTTTTCAGCATTTTGGAGCATAATGTGTCCATAGTAGGTTGTACTACCATGCGTTTGGAGTTTCATATACAGTTTATGGATTCAAAGCATTTTTCTTTAATATGGTTGCCCCTAGTGTGATTAACGAGTGTGTGTCCTTTTATCCTGCCATTGGGCAAATCAATCAATCAATCAAGGGTCAGTCCTGTTTTCCAGCAAACTGTTTATTCCCCATCAGTCGTTCTTGTATCTCCCACTGGCAGTGGCTGCAGAAGGTGTCATTTTTTAAGGTACATTTTAGTTGTTACTGTGCATAAAACCTGCACGTGATAGAGAGCTAGGCAAGGGAAATAAATGTTTTTCCAGTGTTTCCACATTCCTCTGTGTTGTGACCACTGTAAGAGAGGACATCCTATGTTTTTGCATAGTCGTGCAAGACAAGAAGAGATGGTGCTGATCCTAAATCATGAACAGTGACTTGTTAGGACCGTGTTAGAGATGAAGAGATCAAATCTGAAAGAATGGCATGCCCGAAAAAGCTCATGGTTCCTGATTTGGAGGGAAATTCCTAGGTAGGATCCTCAAGGATGGCAGAGACATGCAATCTCTCCCTGGTGCGCCTGTCTGAAGGAATGTGGTCTGGGCTTGTTGTACCATCAAGGAATTGCTTCCTCTTCTTTTCTGAGAAAGAAGGGAGGAAAAAGGAAAATTATCTAGATATGCAAAGCATTTAGGTGTGAACTAGCTGCTGCTCATCTGATATGATCCAGGAGAAAACTGTATAACATGTATCACTAGATAACAAAAACAGTTGGTAAAATCTGTGGTAAAGAAAATGGGCTAACTCTTACATAGGTACCGTAGTCATTAAACATTTTTTTCCAGAGATAATTTTGAAAAATCGAGTATAGCCAAAATATCTGAAAAATAAAACTCAGTTGAATACCTGAATCTCTGGTAATTTCTCATTTTTTTTAAAAAACGAAAAAGTAGGCTTAGTTTCTTAGCACAGTTCTTACACATTCTTCTTTAAACTGACATGACCACGCATTGCACTAATTCCTTGCTCTCTCCCACAGTTCAGTTTTTAAAATGGAAGAAGATGATGCTCCAATCAAACGCTGTCCAAAGTGTAAAGTTTACATTGAACGAGATGAAGGCTGTGCCCAAATGATGTGTAAGAACTGCAAACATGCCTTTTGCTGGTACTGTCTGGAATCTCTTGATGTGAGTACATGCCATGCAGGCTGGTTCTCAGAAGTTCATTGCTTTGCCATCCAGCTGTCTCATTAATCAGTTAAATAGTAGCTCACCAGCTTCTGCCCAACTTGGTGAACCGCAACCCACCAGGGCTGACACTGGCAATTTGATAAGATTTCTGTACTCTGTTTTACTTGTCTGACCTGTGTGATCTTAGCATTTTGGCTATGTGAGTCAGTAAATAATTATTAAAAAGTAAAATTTAATGAAAATATTCTGTTTGCAATATTCACATGACAACTAACATGGGAGAGGGGAGTTGCTGCTTCTTGTTTTCTTTTTTAATAGTACTTCATCTAGTACTGACTTTTCAATGCTCACCTTCTTGAAGGAGTTACAGGATGAGTAAAGCAATGTTCTTAGTCTGTGGAAGTTTAACAAACAAACTCTAGATTTGGTGCGTCACCATGTAGGAGACTGGCAGTCAGATTTGTTTACCGTTCATTGTATTCTGTAGGACAAGAAATAGATCTGACATATGAAAAAGAACACAATGTTCTCCAAACACCAGGAATTTGTCAATCTATAAGCTGCTGCTGTCATATGTTTACGTTTTTTTAAAATCAGCCTGTTATCGTGCCCAAGGATCAGAGTATATACAATATGCAACATCTGTTTCCATGTCATCTGTTTTATTTCATAGTGTTGTTAACAATAGCAGAGGAAGTGTTTTACGTTCCCAAAAGCTACTCTGACTATTCAGATCCTATGGTTGTCCCATGTGAATGCTTTACTAACAGCCCTTGAGTCACAGGCTTCTCACGTGCTCAGTTAAAAACCATTGTTCCTTTGGTACTAGGCCTGCTATCTTGGCTGGTTTGTAAAAGGATGGCAGGACAATTAGGGACCTAATTTCTCAAAAATCTGTATTATCCTTTTATTCTTTGACTAGTAAAAAGAATGAACTTTGGGAAGTCTGCAGTACAAGTGTTCATTTTCCTTTGCTCTTTCTGTATGTGTGTAAAACATATGCAATGGTCAGCTTATCTTCTTGGATCCTCCTGCTAAACTCCATACTAGCATTTAAACATGCAGCTTGAGAGCCTTTGGGAGGAGAATTCATTACAGATGTATAACACTTGCTAAACAAACCTGTTTGTGAAGAGGACTGTAAACAAAGCACTTTGGAAAAGTTGGACCTGGCCATAGCCAGTTTACTAAGCTTTTGTGTTCCTGTGCAATTCCTAGTTATAAGTTCTAAGGAAACAATATAGTTCTTTATAACTGGAAGAACGGTTTGTACTTGTGTTTATTGGTTACCTTTTCATTTAATATTTTGTAGGATGATTTTCTCCTTATACATTATGACAAAGGACCTTGTCGAAACAAGCTGGGACACTCCAGGGCATCTGTTATCTGGCACAGAACACAGGTAAAGCTCAGATCTTTAAAAGCTCTGTACAGGTCTACTACTCTCATAGTGACTTCGTTTGCCTTACTCATTTTAACACCTTAGGGTAAAATTCTGTGCCGAATGGTAACTGATGTTCATAGCAGATTTAAAGAGGGCAGTAGCTTGGAGAGGAACAGTTAGTTCTCCCAGTGAGGACCCTCCTTGGCAGAAAACCAGCGAGGACTAGGAAGGGCATATTTGCAGGGCCACTGAAGTGGCAATCCAGATATGTTCTCAGTAAACCTGGAGGATGAACTAGGTTGGCACCATCCATATTATTAACAGGGAAGCTCATCCTGCAAGGGATCTTTAGCTGCAGATCCAGAACTGGAAAGGAATTATCCTGAGTATGCTTACTATCTTGCTTTGGACTCCAGTTGACTCATTCATGTAGGTTGGACAGAAGGTAACTCCGTGAGCTTAGCAGTAATTTCAAACACAGATTCACATTTACAATTACAAAGAGTGTGGGGGTACATCTTGTAGTCTAGATCCAGTCTTGCTGGACCCAGCATGAGTTCTGGTAATGAAAGAGCTCTCTGTGCTACTTTAATGTGTACAATATAAATGCCAATGTGTGACTTGGTCCAATCTACTGCCTTTACAGTCACTTCAGAGATACAGGGACATCTGGGTATCTGAGTCATCTCTTCCTAAATTAACTGTATGCCAGTAAAAATCTACCTTAGCTTGAGAATAAGTGCTTTTCTTGAAGTACAGATTTCTTTCCATTTGAGCATAAACCCCAAGTCTAGAGAGCAAACCCCAAGTCTGGATGAACAGCTAAACTGAAATAAAAGGAGAAGAATCACAGCCCTCTCCCTCCATGTACACCCCTGGGTGCCTGAGCTACAGACTGGGTTTTGCTTGGCTTAGCTAATAGTATCTTAGGAAGTGTGTGGGTACATAAGCTTCGTTGATATACCTGCAATATAAGGTGATTAATCAGATATTTGGAATCTGTTCTTAGCAACAGCAGGCAGTGCAAATATGTTTGATAGACAGTATGTTTGATGTTCTTGTCATTGTTGAGAAAGAAAGTGATAATTCTTTACCAATGAGGATATAATCCTGCTAAACCCACTAAGACCAAAGCAACATCGCAATCATTTCATTTTGTAAAGTTTCTTTGAGTATTTATCCAAGACAAATTGAGGTGAACCTTTGGTTTGTTGTTTGTGGATTTAAAAAAAATACTTGTTTTGGCCAAAGGGAATGGCTTGATGCTGAGTAGGGCAGCAACTTCTTCAGAAGCAACAGAACCAAGTAGAAAATGAGTAAGTAATACTCGGCTTGCAGTTTTGTTTAAAAAACAAAACAACCAACCAAGCCAGAAAAAAACAACAAAATAAACAAAAAAAACCCCACAACAAACCAAATGAAAATTGATGAATTATTTGATGGTATGTTGAGGCTGAAAGGAAGGTGTAAACAGATACCTCTTAAAAATTACCAGTAGTCAATCTGGTGCACTGAATTGCTAACTTCCAGCTTGACTCTGTCTGAGCAGTGCATTCTTAGCCTGAGCGGCGAAGAGCTAGGCAAGGACGTGCTGTCTCCAAAGAGCAGTATGGCAACAATTGCAGCTCACGGTTTTTAAAGGAGATGAGAATTAGGCTTTGGTTTACATCTGTAGTAAATAAGTGCAAAGACTAGTAAATGGAAGTTGCATCAGATTGACAGCACCTCCAGAAAAAGAATGAGTAATGAAATGTGCGCACCTCTGAAAGAAGACAAATTGCTCTTGGCAAGAAAGAAAATCGTTCGGGCCGAGAGGTGTGGGCCCCTTACCCTGGGCGGCCGGGAGCAGGCGCG